>NC_133211.1:28731106-28856106 GCF_958299795.1 Porites lutea | reverse complement strand
TTTTTTTAAGCTTATTTCGCTAAGTTTAAATTTTGGGCTACCCGCATCCAAGAAACGCCCAGAGAACCTTTAATTACATTTGATTAATGGCATAATATCTTAAAAATATCGTCCATTTTTTTTTAGAGAGGTTTTAAGCGCGCAAACATAAAAAAATGTTCATGTTTAATCCGAACCCCTTTTTTTGTAACCTTTTAAATCAAACTTTGATTGGGCTTACTAAACCAGGTAGAAATTTTGGGTTGGGCGCGTCCCGGAAAAACAGAAAACACCTTTAATGACATTGAAATAGTTGAAGAATATATCCAGGATGTCGTCAAGCCAGTCTTTAGACAGTTTCGAAGTGCGCAAATAAGGTATTTTTATGATTAATCCTACACACTTTTGGTAACATTTTCTTAACATCTTTTTTTAAGCTTATTTCGCTAAGTTTAAATTTTGGGCTACCCGCATCCAAGAAACGCCCAAAGAACCTTTAATTACATATGATTAGTGGCATAATACCTTAAAAATATCGTGCAGATTTTTTTTAGAGAGTTTTTAAGCGCGCAAACATAAAAAAATGTTCATGTTTAATCCGAACCTTTTTTTTGTAACCTTTTAAATCAAACTTTGATTGGGCTTACTAAACCAGGTAGAAATTTTGGGTTGGGCGCGTCCCGGAAAAGCAGAAAACACCTTTAATGACATTGAAATAGTTGAAGAATATATCCAGGATGTCGTCAAGCCAGTCTTTAGACAGTTTCGAAGTGCGCAAATAAGGTATTTTTATGATTAATCCTACACACTTTTGGTAACATTTTCTTAACATCTTTTTTTAAGCTTATTTCGCTAAGTTTAAATTTTGGGCTACCCGCATCCAAGAAACGCCCAAAGAACCTTTAATTACATTTGATTAGTGGCATAATACCTTAAAAATATCGTGCAGATTTTTTTTAGAGAGTTTTTAAGCGCGCAAACATAAAAAAATGTTCATGTTTAATCCGAACCTTTTTTTTGTAACCTTTTAAATCAAACTTTGATTGGGCTTACTAAACCAGGTAGAAATTTTGGGTTGGGCGCGTCCCGGAAAAGCAGAAAACACCTTTAATGACATTGAAATAGTTGAAGAATATATCCAGGATGTCGTCAAGCCAGTCTTTAGACAGTTTCGAAGTGCGCAAATAAGGTATTTTTATGATTAATCCTACACACTTTTGGTAACATTTTCTTAACATCTTTTTTTAAGCTTATTTCGCTAAGTTTAAATTTTGGGCTACCCGCATCCAAGAAACGCCCAAAGAACCTTTAATTACATTTGATTAGTGGCATAATACCTTAAAAATATCGTGCAGATTTTTTTTAGAGAGTTTTTAAGCGCGCAAACATAAAAAAATGTTCATGTTTAATCCGAACCTTTTTTTTGTAACCTTTTAAATCAAACTTTGATTGGGCTTACTAAACCAGGTAGAAATTTTGGGTTGGGCGCGTCCCGGAAAAGCAGAAAACACCTTTAATGACATTGAAATAGTTGAAGAATATATCCAGGATGTCGTCAAGCCAGTCTTTAGACAGTTTCGAAGTGCGCAAATAAGGTATTTTTATGATTAATCCTACACACTTTTGGTAACATTTTCTTAACATCTTTTTTTAAGCTTATTTCGCTAAGTTTAAATTTTGGGCTACCCGCATTCAAGAAACGCCCAAAGAACCTTTAATTACATTTGATTAGTGGCATAATACCTTAAAAATATCGTGCAGATTTTTTTTAGAGAGTTTTTAAGCGCGCAAACATAAAAAAATGTTCATGTTTAATCCGAACCTTTTTTTTGTAACCTTTTAAATCAAACTTTGATTGGGCTTACTAAACCAGGTAGAAATTTTGGGTTGGGCGCGTCCCGGAAAAGCAGAAAACACCTTTAATGACATTGAAATAGTTGAAGAATATATCCAGGATGTCGTCAAGCCAGTCTTTAGACAGTTTCGAAGTGCGCAAATAAGGTATTTTTATGATTAATCCTACACACTTTTGGTAACATTTTCTTAACATCTTTTTTTAAGCTTATTTCGCTAAGTTTAAATTTTGGGCTACCCGCATCCAAGAAACGCCCAAAGAACCTTTAATTACATTTGATTAGTGGCATAATACCTTAAAAATATCGTGCAGATTTTTTTTAGAGAGTTTTTAAGCGCGCAAACATAAAAAAATGTTCATGTTTAATCCGAACCTTTTTTTTGTAACCTTTTAAATCAAACTTTGATTGGGCTTACTAAACCAGGTAGAAATTTTGGGTTGGGCGCGTCCCGGAAAAGCAGAAAACACCTTTAATGACATTGAAATAGTTGAAGAAGATATCCAGGATGTCGTCAAGCCAGTCTTTAGACAGTTTCGAATTGCGCAAATAAGGTATTTTTATGATTAATCCTACACACTTTTGGTAACATTTTCTTAACATCTTTTTTTAAGCTTATTTCGCTAAGTTTAAATTTTGGGCTACCCGCATCCAAGAAACGCCCAAAGAACCTTTAATTACATTTGATTAGTGGCATAATATCTTAAAAATATGGTCCAGATTTTTTTTAGAGAGTTTTTAAGCGCGCAAACATAAAAAAATGTTCATGTTTAATCCGAACCTTTTTTTTTGTAACCTTTTAATTTAAACTTTGATTGGGCTTACTAAACCAGGTAGAAATTTTGGGTTGGGCGCGTCCCGGAAAAGCAGAAAACACCTTTAATGACATTGAAATAGTTGAAGAAGATATCCAGGATGTCGTCAAGCCAGTCTTTAGATAGTTTCGAATTGCGCAAATAAGGTATTTTTATGATTAATCCTACACACTTTTGGTAACATTTTCTTAACATCTTTTTTTAAGCTTATTTTTCTAAGTTTAAATTTTGGGCTACCCGCATCCAAGAAACGCCCAAAGAACCTTTAATTACATTTGATTAGTGGCATAATATCTTAAAAATATCGTGCAGATTTTTTTTAGAGAGTTTTTAAGCGCGGAAACATAAAAAAATGTTCATGTTTAATCCGAACCTTTTTTTTGTAACCTTTTAAATCAAACTTTGATTGGGCTTACTAAACCAGGTAGAAATTTTGGGTTGGGCGCGTCCCGGTAAAGCAGAAAACACTTTTAATGACATTGAAATAGTTGAAGAATATATCCAGGATGTCGTCAAGCCAGTCTTTAGACAGTTTCGAAGTGCGCAAATAAGGTATTTTTATGATTAATCCTACACACTTTTGGTAACATTTTCTTAACATCTTTTTTTAAGCTTATTTCGCTAAGTTTAAATTTTGGGCTACCCGCATTCAAGAAACGCCCAAAGAACCTTTAATTACATTTGATTAGTGGCATAATACCTTAAAAATATCGTGCAGATTTTTTTTAGAGAGTTTTTAAGCGCGCAAACATAAAAAAATGTTCATGTTTAATCCGAACCTTTTTTTTGTAACCTTTTAAATCAAACTTTGATTGGGCTTACTAAACCAGGTAGAAATTTTGGGTTGGGCGCGTCCCGGAAAAGCAGAAAACACCTTTAATGACATTGAAATAGTTGAAGAATATATCCAGGATGTCGTCAAGCCAGTCTTTAGACAGTTTCGAAGTGCGCAAATAAGGTATTTTTATGATTAATCCTACACACTTTTGGTAACATTTTCTTAACATCTTTTTTTAAGCTTATTTCGCTAAGTTTAAATTTTGGGCTACCCGCATCCAAGAAACGCCCAAAGAACCTTTAATTACATTTGATTAGTGGCATAATACCTTAAAAATATCGTGCAGATTTTTTTTAGAGAGTTTTTAAGCGCGCAAACATAAAAAAATGTTCATGTTTAATCCGAACCTTTTTTTTGTAACCTTTTAAATCAAACTTTGATTGGGCTTACTAAACCAGGTAGAAATTTTGGGTTGGGCGCGTCCCGGAAAAGCAGAAAACACCTTTAATGACATTGAAATAGTTGAAGAAGATATCCAGGATGTCGTCAAGCCAGTCTTTAGACAGTTTCGAATTGCGCAAATAAGGTATTTTTATGATTAATCCTACACACTTTTGGTAACATTTTCTTAACATCTTTTTTTAAGCTTATTTCGCTAAGTTTAAATTTTGGGCTACCCGCATCCAAGAAACGCCCAAAGAACCTTTAATTACATTTGATTAGTGGCATAATATCTTAAAAATATGGTCCAGATTTTTTTTAGAGAGTTTTTAAGCGCGCAAACATAAAAAAATGTTCATGTTTAATCCGAACCTTTTTTTTTGTAACCTTTTAATTTAAACTTTGATTGGGCTTACTAAACCAGGTAGAAATTTTGGGTTGGGCGCGTCCCGGAAAAGCAGAAAACACCTTTAATGACATTGAAATAGTTGAAGAAGATATCCAGGATGTCGTCAAGCCAGTCTTTAGACAGTTTCGAATTGCGCAAATAAGGTATTTTTATGATTAATCCTACACACTTTTGGTAACATTTTCTTAACATCTTTTTTTAAGCTTATTTCGCTAAGTTTAAATTTTGGGCTACCCGCATCCAAGAAACGCCCAAAGAACCTTTAATTACATTTGATTAGTGGCATAATATCTGAAAAATATGGTCCAGATTTTTTTTAGAGAGTTTTTAAGCGCGCAAACATAAAAAAATGTTCATGTTTAATCCGAACCTTTTTTTTGTAACCTTTTAAATCAAACTTTGATTGGGCTTACTAAACCAGCTAGAAATTTTCGGTTGGGCGCGTCCCGGAAAAGCAGTAAACACCTTTAATGACATTGAAATAGTTGAAGAATATATCCAGGATGTCGTCAAGCCAGTCTTTAGACAGTTTCGAAGTGCGCAAATAAGGTATTTTTGTGATTAATCCTACACACTTTTGGTAACATTTTCTTAACATCTTTTTTTAAGCTTATTTCGCTAAGTTTAAATTTTGGGCTACCCGCATCCAAGAAACGCCCAAAGAACCTTTAATTACATTTGATTAGTGGCATAATATCTTCAAAATATCGTGCAGATTTTTTTTAGAGAGTTTTTAAGCGCGGAAACATTAAAAAATTTTCATGTTTAATCCGAACCTTTTTTTTGTAACCTTTTAAATCAAACTTTGATTGGGCTTACTAAGCCAGGTAGAAATTTTGGGTTGGGCGCGTCCCGGAAAAGCAGAAAACACCTTTAATGACATTGAAATAGTTGAAGAAGATATCCAGGATGTCGTCAAGCCAGTCTTTAGACAGTTTCGAAGTGCGCAAATAAGGTATTTTTATGATTAATCCTACACACTTTTGGTAACATTTTCTTAACATCTTTTTTTAAGCTTATTTCGCTAAGTTTAAATTTTGGGCTACCCGCATCCAAGAAACGCCCAAAGAACCTATAATTACATTTGATTAGTTGCATAATATCTTAAAAATATCGTCCAGATTTTTTTTAGAGAGTTTTTAAGCGCGCAAACATAAAAAAATGTTCATGTTTAATCCGAACCTTTTTTTTGTAACCTTTCAAATCAAAGTTTGATTGGGCTTACTAAACCAGGTAGAAATTTTGGGTTGGGCGCGTCCCGGAAAAGCAGAAAACACCTTTAATGACATTGAAATAGTTGAAGAAGATATGCAGGATGTCGTCAAGCCAGTCTTTAGACAGTTTCGAAGTGCGCAAATAAGGTATTTTTATGATTAATCCTGCACAGTTTTGGTAACATTTTCTAAGCATCTTTTATTAAGCTTATTTCGCTAAGTTTAAATTTTGGGCTACCCGCATCCAAGAAACGCCCAAAGAACCTTTAATTACATTTGATTAGTGGCATAATATCTTAAAAATATCGTGCAGATTTTTTTTAGAGAGTTTTTAAGCGCGCAAACATAAAAAAATGTTCATGTTTAATCCGAACCTTTTTTTTGTAACCTTTTTAATCAAACTTTGATTGGCTTACTAAACCAGGTAGAAATTTTGGGTTGGGCGCGTCCCGGAAAAGCAGAAAACACCTTTAATGACATTGAAATAGTTGAAGAAGATATCCAGGATGTCGTCAAGCCAGTCTTTAGACAGTTTCGAAGTGCGCAAATAAGGTATTTTTATGATTAATCCTACACACTTTTGGTAACATTTTCTTAACATCTTTTTTTAAGCTTATTTCGCTAAGTTTAAATTTTGGGCTACCCGCATCCAAGAAACGCCCAAAGAACCTATAATTACATTTGATTAGTGGCATAATATCTTAAAAATATCGTGCAGATTTTTTTTAGAGAGTTTTTAAGCGCGCAAACATAAAAAAATGTTCATGTTTAATCCGAACCTTTTTTTTGTAACCTTTTAAATCAAACTTTGATTGGGCTTACTAAACCAGGTAGAAATTTTGGGTTGGGCGCGTCCCGGAAAAGCAGAAAACACCTTTAATGACATTGAAATAGTTGAAGAAGATATCCAGGATGTCGTCAAGCCAGTCTTTAGACAGTTTCGAAGTGCGCAAATAAGGTATTTTTATGATTAATCCTACACACTTTTGGTAACATTTTCTTAACATCTTTTTTTAAGCTTATTTCGCTAAGTTTAAATTTTGGGCTACCCGCATCCAAGAAACGCCCAAAGAACCTATAATTACATTTGATTAGTGGCATAATATCTTAAAAATATCGTGCAGATTTTTTTTAGAGAGTTTTTAAGCGCGCAAACATAAAAAAATGTTCATGTTTAATCCGAACCTTTTTTTTTGTAACCTTTTAAATCAAACTTTGATTGGGCTTACTAAACCAGGTAGAAATTTTGGGTTGGGCGCGTCCCGGAAAAGCAGAAAACACCTTTAATGACATTGAAATAGTTGAAGAAGATATCCAGGATGTCGTCAAGCCAGTCTTTAGACAGTTTCGAAGTGCGCAAATAAGGTATTTTTATGATTAATCCTACACACTTTTGGTAACATTTTCTTAACATCTTTTTTTAAGCTTATTTCGCTAAGTTTAAATTTTGGGCTACCCGCATCCAAGAAACGCCCAAAGAACCTATAATTACATTTGATTAGTCGCATAATATCTTAAAAATATCGTCCAGATTTTTTTTAGAGAGTTTTTAAGCGCGCAAACATAAAAAAATGTTCATGTTTAATCCGAACCTTTTTTTTCTAACCTTTCAAATCAAAGTTTGATTGGGCTTACTAAACCAGGTAGAAATTTTGGGTTGGGCGCGTCCCGGAAAAGCAGAAAACACCTTTAATGACATTGAAATAGTTGAAGAAGATATTCAGGATGTCGTAAAGCCAGTCTTTAGACAGTTTCGAAGTGCGCAAATAAGGTATTTTTATGATTAATCCTACACAGTTTTGGTAACATTTTCTTAGCATCTTTTATTAAGCTTATTTCGCTAAGTTTAAATTTTGGGCTACCCGCATCCAAGAAACGCCCAAAGAACCTTTAATTACATTTGATTAGTGGCATAATATCTTAAAAATATCGTGCAGATTTTTTTTAGAGAGTTTTTAAGCGCGCAAACATAAAAAAATGTTCATGTTTAATCCGAACTTTTTTTTTGTAACTTTTAAATCAAACTTTGATTGGGCTTACTAAACCAGGTAGAAATTTTGGGTTGGGCGCGTCCCGGAAAAGCAGAAAACACCTTTAATGACATTGAAATAGTTGAAGAAGATATCCAGGATGTCGTCAAGCCAGTCTTTAGACAGTTTCGAAGTGCGCAAATAAGGTATTTTTATGATTAATCCTACACACTTTTGGTAACATTTTCTTAACATCTTTTTTTAAGCTTATTTCGCTAAGTTTAAATTTTGGGCTACCCGCATCCAAGAAACGCCCAAAGAACCTATAATTACATTTGATTAGTTGCATAATATCTTAAAAATATCGTCCAGCTTTTTTTTAGAGAGTTTTTAAGCGCGCAAACATAAAAAAATATTCATGTTTAATCCGAACCTTTTTTTTGTAACCTTTCAAATCAAAGTTTGATTGGGCTTACTAAACCAGGTAGAAATTTTGGGTTGGGCGCGTCCCGGAAAAGCAGAAAACACCTTTAATGACATTGAAATAGTTGAAGAAGATATTCAGGATGTCGTCAAGCCAGTCTTTAGACAGTTTCGAAGTGCGCAAATAAGGTATTTTTATGATTAATCCTACACAGTTTTGGTAACATTTTCTAAGCATCTTTTATTAAGCTTATTTGGCTAAGTTTAAATTTTGGGCTACCCGCATCCAAGAAACGCCAAAAGAACCTTTAATTACATTTGATTAGTGGCATAATATCTTCAAAATATCGTGCAGATTTTTTTTAGAGAGTTTTTAAGCGCGCAAACATAAAAAAATGTTCATGTTTAATCCGAACCTTTTTTTTGTAACCTTTTAAAACAAACTTTGATTGGGCTTACTAAACCAGGTAGAAATTTTGGGTTGGGCGCGTCCCGGAAAAGCAGAAAACACCTTTAATGACATTGAAATAGTTGAAGAAGATATCCAGGATGTCGTCAAGCCAGTCTTTAGACAGTTTCGAAGTGCGCAAATAAGGTATTTTTATGATTAATCCTACACACTTTTGGTAACATTTTCTTAACATCTTTTTTTAAGCTTATTTCGCTAAGTTTAAATTTTGGGCTGCCCGCATCCAAGAAACGCCCAAAGAACCTATAATTACATTTGATTAGTTGCATAATATCTTAAAAATATCGTCCAGATTTTTTTTAGAGAGTTTTTAAGCGCGCAAACATAAAAAAATGTTCATGTTTAATCCAAACCTTTTTTTTGTAACCTTTTAAATCAAACTTTGATTGGGCTTACTAAACCAGCTAGAAATTTTGGGTTGAGCGCGTCCCGGAAAAGCAGAAAACACCTTTAATGACATTGAAATAGTTGAAGAAGATATTCAGGATGTCGTCAAGCCAGTCTTTAGACAGTTTCGAAGTGCGTAAATAAGGTATTTTTATGATTAATCCTACACACTTTTGGTAACATTTTCTAAGCATCTTTTATTAAGCTTATTTGGCTAAGTTTAAATTTTGGGCTACCCGCATCCAAGAAACGCCCAAAGAACCTTTAATTACATTTGATTAGTGGCATAATATCTTCAAAATATCGTGCAGATTTTTTTTAGAGAGTTTTTAAGCGCGCAAACATAAAAAAATGTTCATGTTTAATCCGAACCTTTTTTTTTGTAACCTTTTAATTTAAACTTTGATTGGGCTTACTAAACCAGGTAGAAATTTTGGGTTGGGCGCGTCCCGGTAAAGCAGAAAACACTTTTAATGACATTGAAATAGTTGAAGAATATATCCAGGATGTCGTCAAGCCAGTCTTTAGACAGTTTCGAAGTGCGCAAATAAGGTATTTTTATGATTAATACTACACACTTTTGGTAACATTTTCTTAACATCTGTTTTTAAGCTTATTTCGCTAAGATTAAATTTTGGGCTACCCGCATCCAAGAAACGCCCAAAGAACCTTTAATTACATTTGATTAGTGGCATAATATCTTAAAAATATCGTGCAGATTTTTTTTAGAGAGTTTTTAAGCGCGCAAACATAAAAAAATGTTCATGTTTAATCCGAACCTTTTTTTTGTAACCTTTTAAATCAAACTTTGATTGGGCTTACTAAACCAGGTAGAAATTTTGGGTTGGGCGCGTCCCGGAAAAGCAGAAAACACCTTTAATGACATTGAAATAGTTGAAGAAGATATCCAGGATGTCGTCAAGCCAGTCTTTAGACAGTTTCGAAGTGCACAAATAAGATATTTTTATGATTAATCCTACACACTTTTGGTAACATTTTCTTAACATCTTTTTTTAAGCTTATTTCGCTAAGTTTAAATTTTGGGCTACCCGCATCCAAGAAACGCCCAAAGAACCTTTAATTACATTTGATTAGTGGCATAATATCTTAAAAATATGGTCCAGATTTTTTTTAGAGAGTTTTTAAGCGCGCAAACATAAAAAAATGTTCATGTTTAATCCGAACCTTTTTTTTGTAACCTTTTAAATCAAACTTTGATTGGGCTTACTAAACCAGCTAGAAATTTTCGGTTGGGCGCGTCCCGGAAAAGCAGTAAACACCTTTAATGACATTGAAATAGTTGAAGAAGATATCCAGGATGTCGTCAAGCCAGTCTTTAGACAGTTTCGAAGTGCGCAAATAAGGTATTTTTATGATTAATCCTACACACTTTTGGTAACATTTTCTTAACATCTTTTTTTAAGCTTATTTCGCTAAGTTTAAATTTTGGGCTACCCGCATCCAAGAAACGCCCAAAGAACCTTTAATTACATTTGATTAGTGGCATAATATCTTCAAAATATCGTGCAGATTTTTTTTAGAGAGTTTTTAAGCGCGGAAACATTAAAAAATTTTCATGTTTAATCCGAACCTTTTTTTTGTAACCTTTTAAATCAAACTTTGATTGGGCTTACTAAACCAGGTAGAAATTTTGGGTTGGAAGCGTCCCGGAAAAGCAGAAAACACCTTTAATGACATTGAAATAGTTGAAGAAGATATCCTAACCCTAACCCTTTTTTTTGTAACCTTTTAAATCAAACTTAGATTGGGCTTACTAAACCAGGTAGAAATTTTGGGTTGGGCGCATCGCGGAAAAGCAGAAAACACCTTTAATGACATTGAAACAGTTGAAGAAGATATGCAGGATGTCGTCAAGCCAGTCTTTAGACAGTTTCGAAGTGCGCAAATAAGGTATTTTTATGATTAATCCTACACACTTTTGGTAACATTTTCTTAACATCTTTTTTTAAGCTTATTTCGCTAAGTTTAAATTTTGGGCTACCCGCATCCAAGAAACGCCCAAAGAACCTTTAATTACATTTGATTAGTGGCATAATATCTTAAAAATATCGTCCAGATTTTTTTTAGAGAGTTTTTAAGCGCGCAAACATAAAAAAATGTTCATGTTTAATCCGAACCTTTTTTTTGTAACCTGTTAAATCAAACTTTGATTGGGCTTACTAAACCAGGTAGAAATTTTGGATTGGGCGCGTCCCGGAAAAGCAGAAAACACCTTTAATGACATTGAAATAGTTGAAGAAGATATCCTAACCCTAACCCTTTTTTTTGTAACCTTTTAAATCAAACTTTGATTGGGCTTACTAAACCAGGTAGAAATTTTGGGTTGGACGCATCCTGGAAAAGCAGAAAACACCTTTAATGACATTGAAACAGTTGAAGAAGATATGCAGGATGTCGTCAAGCCAGTCTTTAGACAGTTTCGAAGTGCGCAAATAAGGTATTTTTATGATTAATCCTACACACTTTTGGTAACATTTTCTTAACATCTTTTTTTAAGCTTATTTCGCTAAGTTTAAATTTTGGGCTACCCGCATCCAAGAAACGCCCAAAGAACCTATAATTACATTTGATTAGTGGCATAATATCTTAAAAATATCGTGCAGATTTTTTTTAGAGAGTTTTTAAGCGCGCAAACATAAAAAAATGTTCATGTTTAATCCGAACCTTTTTTTTGTAATCTTTTAAATCAAACTTTGATTGGGCTTACTAAACCAGGTAGAAATTTTGGGTTGGGCGCGTCCCGGAAAAGCAGAAAACACCTTTAATGACATTGAAATAGTTGAAGAAGATATCCAGGATGTCGTCAAGCCAGTCTTTAGACAGTTTCGAAGTGCGCAAATAAGGTATTTTTATGATTAATCCTACACACTTTTGGTAACATTTTCTTAACATCTTTTTTTAAGCTTATTTCGCTAAGTTTAAATTTTGGGCTACCCGCATCCAAGAAACGCCCAAAGAACCTATAATTACATTTGATTAGTTGCATAATATCTTAAAAATATCGTCCAGCTTTTTTTTAGAGAGTTTTTAAGCGCGCAAACATAAAAAAATATTCATGTTTAATCCGAACCTTTTTTTTGTAACCTTTCAAATCAAAGTTTGATTGGGCTTACTAAACCAGGTAGAAATTTTGGGTTGGGCGCGTCCCGGAAAAGCAGAAAACACCTTTAATGACATTGAAATAGTTGAAGAAGATATTCAGGATGTCGTCAAGCCAGTCTTTAGACAGTTTCGAAGTGCGCAAATAAGGTATTTTTATGATTAATCCTACACAGTTTTGGTAACATTTTCTAAGCATCTTTTATTAAGCTTATTTGGCTAAGTTTAAATTTTGGGCTACCCGCATCCAAGAAACGCCAAAAGAACCTTTAATTACATTTGATTAGTGGCATAATATCTTCAAAATATCGTGCAGATTTTTTTTAGAGAGTTTTTAAGCGCGCAAACATAAAAAAATGTTCATGTTTAATCCGAACCTTTTTTTTGTAACCTTTTAAAACAAACTTTGATTGGGCTTACTAAACCAGGTAGAAATTTTGGGTTGGGCGCGTCCCGGAAAAGCAGAAAACACCTTTAATGACATTGAAATAGTTGAAGAAGATATCCAGGATGTCGTCAAGCCAGTCTTTAGACAGTTTCGAAGTGCGCAAATAAGGTATTTTTATGATTAATCCTACACACTTTTGGTAACATTTTCTTAACATCTTTTTTTAAGCTTATTTCGCTAAGTTTAAATTTTGGGCTGCCCGCATCCAAGAAACGCCCAAAGAACCTATAATTACATTTGATTAGTTGCATAATATCTTAAAAATATCGTCCAGATTTTTTTTAGAGAGTTTTTAAGCGCGCAAACATAAAAAAATGTTCATGTTTAATCCAAACCTTTTTTTTGTAACCTTTTAAATCAAACTTTGATTGGGCTTACTAAACCAGCTAGAAATTTTGGGTTGAGCGCGTCCCGGAAAAGCAGAAAACACCTTTAATGACATTGAAATAGTTGAAGAAGATATTCAGGATGTCGTCAAGCCAGTCTTTAGACAGTTTCGAAGTGCGTAAATAAGGTATTTTTATGATTAATCCTACACACTTTTGGTAACATTTTCTAAGCATCTTTTATTAAGCTTATTTGGCTAAGTTTAAATTTTGGGCTACCCGCATCCAAGAAACGCCCAAAGAACCTTTAATTACATTTGATTAGTGGCATAATATCTTCAAAATATCGTGCAGATTTTTTTTAGAGAGTTTTTAAGCGCGCAAACATAAAAAAATGTTCATGTTTAATCCGAACCTTTTTTTTTGTAACCTTTTAATTTAAACTTTGATTGGGCTTACTAAACCAGGTAGAAATTTTGGGTTGGGCGCGTCCCGGTAAAGCAGAAAACACTTTTAATGACATTGAAATAGTTGAAGAATATATCCAGGATGTCGTCAAGCCAGTCTTTAGACAGTTTCGAAGTGCGCAAATAAGGTATTTTTATGATTAATACTACACACTTTTGGTAACATTTTCTTAACATCTGTTTTTAAGCTTATTTCGCTAAGATTAAATTTTGGGCTACCCGCATCCAAGAAACGCCCAAAGAACCTTTAATTACATTTGATTAGTGGCATAATATCTTAAAAATATCGTGCAGATTTTTTTTAGAGAGTTTTTAAGCGCGCAAACATAAAAAAATGTTCATGTTTAATCCGAACCTTTTTTTTGTAACCTTTTAAATCAAACTTTGATTGGGCTTACTAAACCAGGTAGAAATTTTGGGTTGGGCGCGTCCCGGAAAAGCAGAAAACACCTTTAATGACATTGAAATAGTTGAAGAAGATATCCAGGATGTCGTAAAGCCAGTCTTTAGACAGTTTCGAAGTGCGCAAATAAGGTATTTTTATGATTAATCCTACACACTTTTGGTAACATTTTCTAAGCATCTTTTATTAAGCTTATTTCGCTAAGTTTAAATTTTGGGCTACCCGCATCCAAGAAACGCCCAAAGAACCTTTAATTACATTTGATTAGTGGCATAATATCTTAAAAATATCGTGCAGATTTTTTTTAGAGAGTTTTTAAGCGCGCAAACATAAAAAAATGTTCATGTTTAATCCGAACCTTTTTTTTGTAACCTTTTAAATCAAACTTTGATTGGCTTACTAAACCAGGTAGAAATTTTGGGTTGGGCGCGTCCCGGAAAAGCAGAAAGCACCTTTAATGACATTGAAATAGTTGAAGAAGATATCCAGGATGTCGTCAAGCCAGTCTTTAGACAGTTTCGAAGTGCGCTAATAAGGTATTTTTATGATTAATCCTACACACTTTTGGTAACATTTTCTTAACATCTTTTTTTAAGCTTATTTCGCTAAGTTTAAATTTTGCGCTACCCGCATCCAAGAAACGCCCAAAGAACCTTTAATTACATTTGATTAGTGGCATAATATCTTAAAAATATCGTGCAGATTTTTTTTAGAGAGTTTTTAAGCGCGCAAACATAAAAAAAAATGTTCATGTTTAATCCGAACCTTTTTTTTGTAACCTTTTAAATCAAACTTTGATTGGGCTTACTAAACCAGGTAGAAATTTTGGGTTGGGCGCGTCCCGGAAAAGCAGTAAACACCTTTAATGACATTGAAATAGTTGAAGAAGATATCCAGGATGTCGTCAAGCCAGTCTTTAGACAGTTTCGAAGTGCGCAAATAAGGTATTTTTATGATTAATCCTACACACTTTTGGTAACATTTTCTAAGCATCTTTTATTAAGCTTATTTGGCTAAGTTTAAATTTTGGGCTACCGGCATCCAAGAAACGCCCAAAGAACCTTTAATTACATTTGATTAGTGGCATAATATCTTCAAAATATCGTGCAGATTTTTTTAAGAGAGTTGTTAAGCGCGGAAACATAAAAAAATGTTGATGTTTAATCCGAACATTTTTTTTGTAACCTTTTAAATCAAACTTTCATTGGGCTTACTAAACCAGGTAGAAATTTTGGGTTGGAAGCGTCCCGGAAAAGCAGAAAACACCTTTAATGACATTGAAATAGTTGAAGAAGATATCCTAACCCTAACCCTTTTTTTTGTAACCTTATAAATCAAACTTAGATTGGGCTTACTAAACCAGGTAGAAATTTTGGGTTGGGCGCATCCCGGAAAAGCAGAAAACACCTTTAATGACATTGAAACAGTTGAAGAAGATATGCAGGATGTCGTCAAGCCAGTCTTTAGACAGTTTCGAAGTGCGCAAATAAGGTATTTTTATGATTAATCCTACACACTTTTGGTAACATTTTCTTAACATCTTTTTTTAAGCTTATTTCGCTAAGTTTAAATTTTGGGCTACCCGCATCCAAGAAACGCCCAAAGAACCTTTAATTACATTTGATTAGTGGCATAATATCTTTAAAATATCGTCCAGATTTTTTTTAGAGAGTTTTTAAGCGCGCAAACATAAGAAAATGTTCATGTTTAATCCGAACCTTTTTTTTGTAACCTGTTAAATCAAACTTTGATTGGGCTTACTAAACCAGGTAGAAATTTTGGGTTGGGCGCGTCCCGGAAAAGCAGAAAACACCTTTAATGACATTGAAATAGTTGAAGAAGATATCCTAACCCTAACCCTTTTTTTTGTAACCTTTTAAATAAAACTTTGATTGGGCTTACTAAACCAGGTAGAAATTTTGGGTTGGGCGCATCCTGGAAAAGCAGAAAACACCTTTAATGACATTGAAACAGTTGAAGAAGATATGCAGGATGTCGTCAAGCCAGTCTTTAGACAGTTTCGAAGTGCGCAAATAAGGTATTTTTATGATTAATCCTACACACTTTTGGTAACATTTTCTTAACATCTTTTTTTAAGCTTATTTCGCTAAGTTTAAATTTTGGGCTACCCGCATCCAAGAAACGCCCAAAGAACCTTTAATTACATTTGATTAGTGGCATAATATCTTAAAAATATCGTCCAGATTTTTTTTAGAGAGTTTTTAAGCGCGCAAACATAAAAAAATGTTCATGTTTAATCCGAACCTTTTTTTTGTAACCTTTTAAATCAAACTTTGATTGGGCTTACTAAACCAGGTAGAAATTTTGGGTTGGGCGCGTCCCGGAAAAGCAGAAAACACCTTTAATGACATTGAAATAGTTGAAGAAGATATCCAGGATGTCGTCAAGCCAGTCTTTAGACAGTTTCGATGTGCGCAAATAAGGTATTTTTATGATTAATCCTACACACTTTTGGTAACATTTTCTTAACATCTTTTTTTAAGCTTATTTTGCTAAGTTTAAATTTTGGGCTACCCGCATCCAAGAAACGCCCAAAGAACCTTTAATTACATTTGATTAGTGGCATAATATCTTCAAAATATCGTGCAGATTTTTTTTCGAGAGTTTTTAAGCGCGCAAACATAAAAAAATGTTCATGTTTAATCCGAACCTTTTTTTTGTAACCTTTTAAATCAAACTTTGATTGGGCTTACTAAACCAGGTAGAAATTTTGGGTTGGGCGCGTCCCGGAAAAGCAGAAAACACCTTTAATGACATTGAAATAGTTGAAGAAGATATCCAGGATGTCGTCAAGCCAGTCTTTAGACAGTTTCGAAGTGCGCAAATAAGGTATTTTTATGATTAATCCTACACACTTTTGGTAACATTTTCTTAACATCTTTTTTTAAGCTTATTTCGCTAAGTTTAAATTTTGGGCTGCCCGCATCCAAGAAACGCCCAAAGAACCTATAATTACATTTGATTAGTTGCATAATATCTTAAAAATATCGTGCAGATTTTTTTTAGAGAGTTTTTAAGCGCGCAAACATAAAAAAATGTTCATGTTTAATCCAAACCTTTTTTTTGTAACCTTTTAAATCAAACTTTGATTGGGCTTACTAAACCAGGTAGAAATTTTGGGTTGGGCGCGTCCCGGAAAAGCAGAAAACACCTTTAATGACATTGAAATAGTTGAAGAAGATATTCAGGATGTCGTCAAGCCAGTCTTTAGACAGTTTCGAAGTGCGCAAATAAGGTATTTTTATGATTAATCCTACACACTTTTGGTAACATTTTCTAAGCATCTTTTATTAAGCTTATTTGGCTAAGTTTAAATTTTGGGCTACCCGCATCCAAGAAACGCCCAAAGAACCTTTAATTACATTTGATTAGTGGCATAATATCTTCAAAATATCGTCCAGATTTTTTTTAGAGAGTTTTTAAGCGCGCAAACATAAAAAAATGTTCATGTTTAATCCGAACCTTTTTTTTGTAACCTTTTAAATCAAACTTTGATTGGGCTTACTAAAGCAGGTAGAAATTTTGGGTTGGGCGCGTCCCGGAAAAGCAGAAAACACCTTTAATGACATTGAAATAGTTGAAGAAGATATCCTAACCCTAACCCTTTTTTTTGTAACCTTTTAAATCAAACTTTGATTGGGCTTACTAAACCAGGTAGAAATTTTGGGTTGGGCGCATCCTGGAAAAGCAGAAAACACCTTTAATGACATTGAAACAGTTGAAGAAGATATGCAGGATGTCGTCAAGCCAGTCTTTAGACAGTTTCGAAGTGCGCAAATAAGGTATTTTTATGATTAATCCTACACACTTTTGGTAACATTTTCTTAACATCTTTTTTTAAGCTTATTTCGCTAAGTTTAAATTTTGGGCTACCCGCATCCAAGAAACGCCCAGAGAACCTTTAATTACATTTGATTAATGGCATAATATCTTAAAAATATCGTCCAGATTTTTTTTAGAGAGGTTTTAAGCGCGCAAACATAAAAAAATGTTCATGTTTAATCCGAACCTTTTTTTTGTAACCTTTTAAACCAAACTTTGATTGGGCTTACTAAACCAGGTAGAAATTTTGGGTTGGGGCGTCCCGGAAAAGCAGAAAACACCTTTAATGACATTGAAATAGTTGAAGAATAAATCCAGGATGTCGTCAAGCCAGTCTTTAGACAGTTTCGAAGTGCGCAAATAAGGTATTTTTATGATTAATCCTACACACTTTTGGTAACATTTTCTTAACATCTTTTTTTAAGCTTATTTCGCTAAGTTTAAATTTTGGGCTACCCGCATCCAAGAAACGCCCAAAGAACCTTTAATTACATTTGATTAGTGGCATAATATCTTAAAAATATCGTGCAGATTTTTTTTAGAGAGTTTTTAAGCGCGCAAACATAAAAAAATGTTCATGTTTAATCCGAACCTTTTTTTTGTAACCTTTTAAATCAAACTTTGATTGGGCTTACTAAACCAGGTAGAAATTTTGGGTTGGGCGCATCCCGGAAAAGCAGAAAACACCTTTAATGACATTGAAACAGTTGAAGAAGATATGCAGGATGTCGTCAAGCCAGTCTTTAGACAGTTTCGAAGTGCGCTAATAACTTATTTTTATGATTAATCCTACACACTTTTGGTAACATTTTCTTAACATCTTTTTTTTAAGCTTATTTCGCTAAGTTTAAATTTTGGGCTACCCGCATCCAAGAAACGCCCAAAGAACCTTTAATTACATTTGATTAGTGGCATAATATCTTAAAAATATCGTGCAGATTTTTTTTAGAGAGTTTTTAAGCGCGCAAACATAAAAAAATGTTCATGTTTAATCCGAACCTTTTTTTTGTAACCTATTAAATCAAAATTTGATTGGGCTTACTAAACCAGGTAGAAATTTTGGGTTGGGCGCGTCCCGGAAAAGCAGAAAACACCTTTAATGACATTGAAATAGTTGAAGAAGATATCCAGGATGTCGTCAAGCCAGTCTTTAGAGAGTTTCGAAGTGCGCAAATAAGGTATTTTTATGATTAATCCTACACACTTTTGGTAACATTTTCTTAACATCTTTTTTTAAGCTTATTTCGCTAAGTTTAAATTTTGCGCTACCCGCATCCAAGAAACGCCCAAAGAACCTTTAATTACATTTGATTAGTGGCATAATATCTTAAAAATATCGTCCAGATTTTTTTTAGAGAGTTTTTAAGCGCGCAAACATAAAAAAATGTTCATGTTCAATCCGAACCTTTTTTTTTGTAACCTTTTAATTTAAACTTTGATTGGGCTTACTAAACCAGGTAGAAATCTTGGGTTGGGCGCGTCCCGGAAAAGCAGAAAACACCTTTAATGACATTGAAATAGTTGAAGAAGATATCCAGGATGTCGTCAAGCCAGTCTTTAGACAGTTTCGAATTGCGCAAATAAGGTATTTTTATGATTAATCCTACACACTTTTGGTAACATTTTCTTAACATCTTTTTTTAAGCTTATTTTTCTAAGTTTAAATTTTGGGCTACCCGCATCCAAGAAACGCCCAAAGAACCTTTAATTACATTTGATTAGTGGCATAATATCTTAAAAATATCGTGCAGATTTTTTTTAGAGAGTTTTTAAGCGCGCAAACATAAAAAAATGTTCATGTTTAATCCGAACCTTTTTTTTGTAACCTTTTAAATCAAACTTTGATTGGGCTTACTAAACCAGGTAGAAATTTTGGGTTGGGCGCGTCCCGGTAAAGCAGAAAACACCTTTAATGACATTGAAATAGTTGAAGAATATATCCAGGATGTCGTCAACTCAGTCTTTAGACAGTTTCGAAGTGGGCAAATAAGGTATTTTTATGATTAATACTACACACTTTTGGTAACATTTTCTTAACATCTGTTTTTAAGCTTATTTCGCTAAGTTTAAATTTTGGGCTACCCGCATCCAAGAAACGCCCAAAGAACCTTTAATTACATTTGATTAGTGGCATAATATCTTAAAAATATCGTGCAGATTTTTTTTAGAGAGTTTTTAAGCGCGCAAACATAAAAAAATGTTCATGTTTAATCCGAACCTTTTTTTTGTAACCTTTTAAATCAAACTTTGATTGGGCTTACTAAACCAGGTAGAAATTTTGGGTTGGGCGCGTCCCGGAAAAGCAGAAAACACCTTTAATGACATTGAAATAGTTGAAGAATATATCCAGGATGTCGTCAAGCCATTCTTTAGACAGTTTCGAAGTGCACAAATAAGATATTTTTATGATTAATCCTACACACTTTTGGTAACATTTTCTTAACATCTTTTTTTAAGCTTATTTCGCTAAGGTTAAATTTTGGGCTACCCGCATCCAAGAAACGCCCAAAGAACCTTTAATTACATTTGATTAGTGGCATAATATCTTAAAAATATGGTCCAGATTTTTTTTAGAGAGTTTTTAAGCGCGCAAACATAAAAAAATGTTCATGTTTAATCCGAACCTTTTTTTTGTAACCTTTTAAATCAAACTTTGATTGGGCTTACTAAACCAGCTAGAAATTTTCGGTTGGGCGCGTCCCGGAAAAGCAGTAAACACCTTTAATGACATTGAAATAGTTGAAGAAGATATCCAGGATGTCGTCAAGCCAGTCTTTAGACAGTTTCGAAGTGCGCAAATAAGGTATTTTTATGATTAATCCTACACACTTTTGGTAACATTTTCTTAACATCTTTTTTTAAGCTTATTTCGCTAAGTTTAAATTTTGGGCTACCCGCATCCAAGAAACGCCCAAAGAACCTTTAATTACATTTGATTAGTGGCATAATATCTTCAAAATATCGTGCAGATTTTTTTTAGAGAGTTTTTAAGCGCGGAAACATTAAAAAATTTTCATGTTTAATCCGAACCTTTTTTTTGTAACCTTTTAAATCAAACTTTGATTGGGCTTACTAAACCAGGTAGAAATTTTGGGTTGGGCGCGTCCCGGAAAAGCAGAAAACACCTTTAATGACATTGAAATAGTTGAAGAAGATATCCAGGATGTCGTCAAGCCAGTCTTTAGACAGTGTCGAAGTGCGCAAATAAGGTATTTTTATGATTAATCCTACACACTTTTGGTAACATTTTCTTAACATCTTTTTTTAAGCTTATTTCGCTAAGTTTAAATTTTGGGCTACCCGCATCCAAGAAACGCCCAAAGAACCTATAATTACATTTGATTAGTTGCATAATATCTTAAAAATACCGTCCAGATTTTTTTTAGAGAGTTTTTAAGCGCGCAAACATAAAAAAATGTTCATGTTTAATCCGAACCTTTTTTTTGTAACCTTTTAAATCAAACTTTCATTGGGCTTACTAAACCAGGTAGAAATTTTGGGTTGGGCGCGTCCCGGAAAAGCAGAAAACACCTTTAATGACATTGAAATAGTTGAAGAAGATATCCAGGATGTCGTCAAGCCAGTCTTTAGACAGTTTCGAAGTGCGCAAATAAGGTATTTTTATGATTAATCCTACACACTTTTGGTAACATTTTCTTAACATCTTTTTTTAAGCTTATTTTGCTAAGTTTAAATTTTGGGCTACCCGCGTCCAAGAAACGCCCAAAGAACCTTTAATTACATTTGATTAGTGGCATAATATCTTCAAAATATCGTGCAGATTTTTTTTAGAGAGTTCTTAAGCGCGGAAACATAAAAAAATGTTCATGTTTAATCCGAACCTTTTTTTTGTAACCTTTTAAATCAAACTTTGATTGGGCTTACTAAACCAGGTAGAAATTTTGGGTTGGGCGCGTCCCGGAAAAGCAGAAAACACCTTTAATGACATTGAAATAGTTGAAGAAGATATCCAGGATGTCGTCAAGCCAGTCTTTAGACAGTTTCGAAGTGCGCAAATAAGGTATTTTTATGATTAATCCTACACACTTTTGGTAACATTTTCTTAACATCTTTTTTTAAGCTTATTTCGCTAAGTTTAAATTTTGGGCTACCCGCATCCAAGAAACGCCCAAAGAACCTATAATTACATTTGATTAGTTGCATAATATCTTAAAAATATCGTGCAGATCTTTTTTAGAGAGTTTTTAAGCGCGCAAACATAAAAAAATGTTCATGTTTAATCCGAACCTTTTTTTTGTAACCTTTTAAATCAAACTTTGATTGGGCTTACTAAACCAGGTAGAAATTTTGGGTTGGGCGCGTCCCGGAAAAGCAGAAAACACCTTTAATGACATTGAAATAGTTGAAGAAGATATCCAGGATGTCGTCAAGCCAGTCTTTAGACAGTTTCGAAGTGCGCAAATAAGGTATTTTTATGATTAATCCTACACACTTTTGGTAACATTTTCTTAACATCTTTGTTTAAGCTTATTTCGCTAAGTTTAAATTTTGGGCTACCCGCATCCAAGAAACGCCCAAAGAACGTTTAATTACATTTGATTAGTGGCATAATATCTTCAAAATATCGTGCAGATTTTTTTAAGAGAGTTGTTAAGCGCGGAAACATAAAAAAATGTTGATGTTTAATCCGAACATTTTTTTTGTAACCTTTTAAATCAAACTTTGATTGGGCTTACTAAACCAGCTAGAAATTTTGGGTTGGGCGCGTCCCGGAAAAGCAGAAAACACCTTTAATGACATTGAAATAGTTGAAGAAGATATCCAGGATGTCGTCAAGCCAGTCTTTAGACAGTTTCGAAGTGCGCAAATAAGGTATTTTTATGATTAATCCTACACACTTTTGGTAACATTTTCTTAACATCTTTTTTTAAGCTTATTTCGCTAAGTTTAAATTTTGGGCTACCCGCATCCAAGAAACGCCCAAAGAACCTTTAATTACATTTGATTAGTGGCATAATATCTTAAAAATATCGTGCAGATTTTTTTTAGAGAGTTTTTAAGCACGCAAACATAAAAAAATGTTCATGTTTAATCCGAACCTTTTTTTTGTAACCTTTTAAATCAAACTTTGATTGGGCTTACTAAACCAGCTAGAAATTTTGGGTTGGGCGCGTCCCGGAAAAGCAGAAAACACCTTTAATGACATTGAAATAGTTGAAGAAGATATCCAGGATGTCGTCAAGCCAGTCTTTAGACAGTTTCGAAGTGCGCAAATAAGGTATTTTTATGATTAATCCTACACTCTTTTGGTAACATTTTCTTAACATCATTTTTAAAGCCTATTTTGCTAAGTTTAAATTTTGGGCTACCCGCATCCAAGAAACGCCCAAAGAACCTTTAATTACATTTGATTAGTGGCATAATATCTTAAAAATATGGTCCAGATTTTTTTAGAGAGTTTTTAAGCGCGCAAACATAAAAAAATGTTCATGTTTAATCCGAACCTTTTTTTTCTAACCTTTTAAATCAAACTTTGATTGGGCTTACTAAACCAGCTAGAAATTTTGGGTTGGGCGCATCACGGAAAAGCAGTAAACACCTTTAATGACATTGAAATAGTTGAAGAATATATCCAGGATGTCGTCAAGCCAGTCTTTAGACAGTTTCGAAGTGCGCAAATAAGGTATTTTTATGATTAATCCTACCCACTTTTGGTAACATTTTCTTAACATCTTTTTTTAAGCTTATTTCGCTAAGTTTAAATTTTGGGCTACCCGCATCTAAGAAACGCCCAAAGAACCTTTAATTACATTTGATTAGTGGCATAATATCTTAAAAATATCGTCTAGATTTTTTTTAGAGAGTTTTTAAGCGCGCAAACATAAAAAAATATTCATGTTTAATCCTTTTAAATCAAACTTTGATTGGGCTTACTAAACCAGCTAGAAATTTTGGGTTGGGTGCGTCCCGGAAAAGCAGAAAACACCTTTAATGACATTGAAATAGTTGAAGAATATATCCAGGATGTGGTCAAGCCAGTCTTTAGACAGTTTCGAAGTGCGCAAATAAGGTTTTTTTATGATTAATCCTACCCACTTTTGGTAACATTTTCTTAACATCTTTTTTTAAGCTTATTTCGCTTAGTTTAAATTTTGGGCTACCCGCATCCAAGAAACGCCCAAAGAACCTTTAATTACATTTGATTAGTGGCATAATATCTTAAAAATATCGTGCAGATTTTTTTTAGAGAGTTTTTAAGCACGCAAACATAAAAAAATGTTCATGTTTAATCCGAACCTTTTTTTTGTAACCTTTTAAATCAAACTTTGATTGGGCTTACTAAACCAGCTAGAAATTTTGGGTTGGGCGCGTCCCGGAAAAGCAGAAAACACCTTTAATGACATTGAAATAGTTGAAGAAGATATCCAGGATGTCGTCAAGCCAGTCTTTAGACAGTTTCGAAGTGCGCAAATAAGGTATTTTTATGATTAATCCTACACACTTTTGGTAACATTTTCTTAACATCTTTTTTTAAGCGTATTTCGCTAAGTTTAAATTTTGGGCTACCCGCATCCAAGAAACGCCCAAAGAACCTTTAATTACATTTGATTAGTGGCATAATATCTTAAAAATATCGTGCAGATTTTTTTTAGAGAGTTTTTAAGCGCGCAAACATAAAAAAATGTTCATGTTTAATCCGAACCTTTTTTTTGTAACCTTTGAAATCAAACTTTGATTGCGCTTACTAAACCAGCTAGAAATTTTGGGTTGGGCGCGTCCCGGAAAAGCAGAAAACACCTTTAATGACATTGAAATAGTTGAAGAAGATATCC
The DNA here is from genome assembly GCF_958299795.1 of Porites lutea. Lineage (NCBI taxonomy): Eukaryota > Metazoa > Cnidaria > Anthozoa > Scleractinia > Poritidae > Porites > Porites lutea. The sequence goes on along the minus strand of NC_133211.1, from coordinate 28,831,967 downwards.
AGGATGTCGTCAAGCCAGTCTTTCGACAGTTTCGAAGTGCGCAAATAAGGTATTTTTATTATTAATACTACACACTTTTGGTAACATTTTCTTAACATCTTTTTTTAAGCTTATTTGGCTAAGGTTAAATTTTGGGCTACCCGCATCCAAGAAACGCCCAAAGAACCTTTAATTACATTTGATTAGTGGCATAATATCTTAAAAATATCGTCTACATTTTTTTTAGAGAGTTTTTAAGCGCGCAAACATAAAAAAATGTTCATGTTTAATCCGAACCTTTTTTTTGTAACCTTTTAAATCAAACTTTGATTGGGCTTACTAAACCAGGTAGAAATTTTGGGTTGGGCGCGTCCCGGAAAAGCAGTAAACACCTTTAATGACATTCAAATAGTTGAAGAAGATATCCAGGATGTCGTCAAGCCAGTCTTTAGACAGTTTCGAAGTGCGCAAATAAGGTATTTTTATGATTAATCCTACACACTTTTGGTAACATTTTCTTAACATCTTTTTTTAAGCTTATTTTGCTAAGTTTAAATTTTGGGCTACCCGCATCCAAGAAACGCCCAAAGAACCTTTAATTACATTTGATTAGTGGCATAATATCTTAAAAATATGGTCCAGATTTTTTTTAGAGAGTTTTTAAGCGCGCAAACATAAAAAAATGTTCATGTTTAATCCGAACCTTTTTTTTGTAACCTTTTAAATCAAACTTTGATTGGGCTTACTAAACCAGGTCGAAATTTTGGGTTGGGCGCGTCCCGGAAAAGCAGAAAACACCTTTAATGACATTGAAATAGTTGAAGAAGATATTCAGGATGTCGTCAAGCCAGTCTTTAGACAGTTTCGAAGTGCGCAAATAAGGTATTTTTATGATTAATCCTACACACTTTTGGTAACATTTTCTTAACATCTTTTTTTGAGCTTATTTCGCTAAGTTTAAATTTTGGGCTACCCGCATCCAAGAAACGCCCAAAGAACCTATAATTACATTTGATTAGTGGCATAATATCTTAAAAATATGGTCCAGATTTTTTTAGAGAGTTTTTAAGCGCGCAAACATAAAAAAATGTTCATGTTTAATCCGAACATTTTTTTTTTACCTTTTAAATCAAACTTTGATTGGGCTTACTAAACCAGGTAGAAATTTTGGGTTGGGCGCATCACGGAAAAGCAGAAAACACCTTTAATGACATTGAAATAGTTGAAGAAGATATCCAGGATGTCGTCAAGCCAGTCTTTAGACAGTTTCGAAGTGCGCAAATAAGGTATTTTTATGATTAATCCTACACACTTTTGGTAACATTTTCTTAACATCTTTTTTTAAGCTTATTTGGCAAAGTTTAAATTTTGGGCTACCCGCATCCAAGAAACGCCCAAAGAACCTTTAATTACATTTGATTAGTGGCATAATATCTTAAAAATATCGTGCAGATTTTTTTTAGAGAGTTTTTAAGGGCGGAAACATAAAAAAAGGTTCATGTTTAATCCGAACCTTTTTTTTGTAACCTTTTAAATCAAACTTTGATTGGGCTTACTAAACCAGCTAGAAATTTTGGGTTGGGCGCGTCCCGGAAAAGCAGAAAACACCTTTAATGACATTGAAATAGTTGAAGAAGATATTCAGGATGTCGTCAAGCCAGTCTTTAGACAGTTTCGAAGTGCGCAAATAAGGTATTTTTATGATTAATCCTACACACTTTTGATAACATTTTCTTAACATCTTTTTTTAAGCTTATTTCGCTAAGTTTAAATTTTGGGTTACCCGCATCCAAGAAACGCCCAAAGAACCTTTAATTACATTTGATTAGTGGCATAATATCTTAAAAATATCGTGCAGATTTTTTTTAGTGAGTTTTTAATCGCGCAAACATAAAAAAATGTTCATGTTTAATCCGAACCTTTTTTTTGTAACCTTTTAAATCAAACTTTGATTGGGCTTACTAAACCAGGTAGAAATTTTGGGTTGGTCGCGTCCCGGAAAAGCAGAAAACACCTTTATTGCCATTGATATAGTTGAAGAAGATATCCAGGATGTCGTCGAGCCAGTCTTTAGACAGTTTCGAAGTGCGCAAATAAGGTATTTTTATGATTAATCCTACACACTTTTGGTAACATTTTCTTAACATCTTTTTTTAAGCTTATTTAGCTAAGTTTAAATTTTGGGCTACCCGCATCCAAGAAACGCCCAAAGAACCTTTAACTACATTTGATTAGTGGCATAATATCTTAAAAATATCGTGCAGATTTTTTTTAGAGAGTTTTTAAGCGCGCAAACATAAAAAAATGTTCATGTTTAATCCGAACCTTTTTTTTGTAACCTTTTAAATCAAACTTTGATTGGGCTTACTAAAGCAGGTAGAAATTTTGGGTTGGGCGCGTCCCGGAAAAGCAGAAAACACCTTTAATGACATTGAAATAGTTGAAGAAGATATCCAGGATGTCGTCAAGCCAGTCTTTAGACAGTTTCGAAGTGCGCAAATAAGGTATTTTTATGATTAATCCTACACACTTTTGGTAACATTTTCTTAACATCTTTTTTTAAGCGTATTTCGCTAAGTTTAAATTTTGGGCTACCCGCATCCAAGAAACGCCCAAAGAACCTTTAATTACATTTGATTAGTGGCATAATATCTTAAAAATATCGTGTAAATTTTTTTAGAGAGTTTTTAAGCGCGCAAACATAAAAAAATGTTCATGTTTAATCCCAACCTTTTTTTTGGAACCTTTTAAATCAAACTTTGATTGGGCTTACTAAACCAGCTAGAAATTTTGGGTTGGGCGCGTCCCGGAAAAGCAGAAAAGACCTTTAATGACATTGAAATAGTTGAAGAAGATATCCAGGATGTCGTCAAGCCAGTCTTTAGACAGTTTCGAAGTGCGCAAATAAGGTATTTTTATGATTAATCCTACACACTTTTGGTAACATTTTCTTAACATCTTTTTTTAAGCGTATTTCGCTAAGTTTAAATTTTGGGCTACCCGCATCCAAGAAACGCCCAAAGAACCTTTAATTACATTTGATTAGTGGAATAATATCTTAAAAATATGGTGCAGACTTTTTTTAGAGAGTTTTTAAGCGTGCAAACATAAAAAAATGTTCCTGTTTAACCGAACCTTTTTTTTGGAACCTTTTAAATCAAACTTTGATTGGGCTTACTAAACCAGGTAGAAATTTTGGGTTGGGCGCGTCCCGGAAAAGCAGAAAACGCTTTTAATGACATTGAAATAGTTGAAGAAGATATCCTGATGTCGTCAAGCCAGTCTTTAGACAGTTTCGAAGTGCGCAAATAAGGTATTTTTATGATTAATCCTACACACTTTTGGTAACATTTTCTTAACATCTTTTTTTAAGCTTATTTGGCTAAGTTTAAATTTTGGGCTACCCGCATCCAAGAAACGCCCAAAGAACCTTTAATTACATTTGATTAGTGGCATAATATCTTAAAAATATCGTCCAGATTTTTTTTAGAGAGTTTTTAAGCGCGCAAACATAAAAAAATATTTATGTTTAATCCGAACCTTTTTGTTGTAACCTTTTAAACCAAACTTTGATTGGGCTTACTAAACCAGGTAGAAATTTTGGGTTGGGCGCGTCCCGGAAAAGCAGTAAACACCTTTAATGACATTCAAATAGTTGATGAAGATATCCAGGATGTCCTCAAGCCAGTCTTTAGACTGTTTCGAAGTGCGCAAATAAGGTATTTTTATGATTAATCCTACACACTTTTGGTAACATTTTCTTAACATCTTTTTTTAAGCGTATTTCGCTAAGTTTAAATTTTGGGCTACCCGCATCCAAGAAACGCCCAAAGAACCTTTAATTACATTTGATTAGTGGCATAATATCTTAAAAAATATCGTGCAGATTTTTTTTAGAGAGTTTTTAACCGCGCAAACATAAAAAAATGTTCATGTTTAATCCGATCCTTTTTTTTGTAACCTTTTAAATCAAACTTTGATTGGGCTTACTAAACCAGGTAGAAATTTTGGGTTGGGCGCGTCCCGGAAAAGGAGAAAACGCCTTTAATGACATTGAAATAGTTGAAGAAGATATTCAGGATGTCGTCAAGCCAATCTTTAGACAGTTTCGAAGTGCGCAAATAAGGTATTTTTATGATTAATCCTACACACTTTTGGTAACATTTTCTTAACATCTTTTTTTAAGCTTATTTGGCTAAGTTTAAATTTTGGGCTACCCGCATCCAAGAAACGCCCAAAGAACCTTTAATTACATTTGATTAGTGGCATAATATCTTAAAAATATCGTCCAGATTTTTTTTAGAGAGTTTTTAAGCGCGCAAACAAAAAAATGTTCATGTTTAATCTGAACCTTTTTTTGTAACCTTTTAAATCAAACTTTGATTGGGCTTACTAAACCAGGTAGAAATTTTGGGTTGGGCGCGTCCCGGAAAAGCAGTAAACACCTTTAATGACATTGAAATAGTTGAAGAAGATATCCAGGATGTCGGCAAGCCAGTCTTTAGACAGTTTCGAAGTGCGCAAATAAGGTATTTTTATGATAAATCCTACACACTTTTGGTAACATTTTCTTAACATCTTTTTTTAAGCTTATTTCGCTAAGTTTAAATTTTGGGCTACCCGCATCCAAGAAACGCCCAAAGAACCTATAATTACATTTGATTAGTTGCATAATATCTTAAAAATATCGTGCAGATTTTTTTTAGAGAGTTTTTAAGCGCGCAAACATAAAAAAATGTTCATGTTTAATCCGAACCTTTTTTTTGTAACCTTTTAAATCAAACTTTGATTGGGCTTACTAAACCAGCTAGAAATTTTGGGTTGGGCGCGTCCCGGAAAAGCAGAAAACACCTTTAATGACATTGAAATAGTTGAAGAAGATATCCAGGATGTCGTCAAGCCAGTCTTTAGACAGTTTCGAAGTGCGCAAATAAGGTATTTTTATGATTAATCCTACACACTTTTGGTAACATTTTCTTAACATCTTTTTTTAAGCTTATTTCGCTAAGTTTAAATTTTGGGCTACCCGCATCCAAGAAACGCCCAAAGAACCTATAATTACATTTGATTAGTTGCATAATATCTTAAAAATATCGTGCAGATTTTTTTTAGAGAGTTTTTAAGCGCGCAAACATAAAAAAATGTTCATGTTTAATCCGAACCTTTTTTTTGTAACCTTTTAAATCAAACTTTGATTGGGCTTACTAAACCAGCTAGAAATTTTGGGTTGGGCGCGTCCCGGAAAAGCAGAAAACACCTTTAATGACATTGAAATAGTTGAAGAAGATATCCAGGATGTCGTCAAGCCAGTCTTTAGACAGTTTCGAAGTGCGCAAATAAGGTATTTTTATGATTAATCCTACACACTTTTGGTAACATTTTCTTAACATCTTTTTTTAAGCTTATTTTGCTAAGTTTAAATTTTGGGCTACCCGCATCCAAGAAACGCCCAAAGAACCTTTAATTACATTTGATTAGTGGCATAATATCTTAAAAATATCGTCCAGATTTTTTTTAGAGAGTTTTTAAGCGCGCAAACATAAAAAAATGTTCATGTTTAATCCGAACCTTTTTTTTGTAACCTTTTAAATCAAACTTTGATTGGGCTTACTAAACCAGGTAGAAATTTTGGGTTGGGCGCGTCCCGGAAAAGCAGCAAACACCTTTAATGACATTGAAATAGTTGAAGAAGATATTCAGGATGTCGTCAAGCCAGTCTTTAGACAGTTTGGAAGTGCGCAAATAAGGTATTTTTATTATTAATCCTACACTCTTTTGGTAACATTTTCTTAGCATCTTTTTTTTAAGCTTATTTGTGCTAAGTTTAAATTTTGGGCTACCCGCATCCAAGAAACGCCCAAAGAACCTTTAATTACATTTGATTAGTGGCATAATATCTTAAAAATATCGTCCAGATTTTTTTTAGAGAGTTTTTAAGCGCCCAAACATAAAAAAATGTTCATGTTTAATCCGAACCTTTTTTTTGTAACCTTTTAAATCAAACTTTGATTGGGCTTACTAAACCAGGTAGAAATTTTGGGTTGGGCGCGTCCCGGAAAAGCAGAAAACACCTTTAATGACATTGAAATAGTTGAAGAAGATATTCAGGATGTCGTCAAGCCAGTCTTTAGACAGTTTCGAAGTGCGCAAATAAGGAATTTTTATGATTAATCCTACACACTTTTGGTAACATTTTCTTAGCATCTTTTTTTAAGCTTATTTGGCTAAGTTTTAATTTTGGGCTACCCGCATCCAAGAAACGCCCAAAGAACCTTTAATTACATTTGATTAGTGGCATAATATCTTAAAAATATCGTCCAGATTTTTTTTAGAGAGTTTTTAAGCGCGGAAACATAAAAAAATGTTCATGTTTAATCCGAACCTTTTTTTTGTAACCTTTTAAATCAAACTTTGATTGGGCTTACTAAACCAGGTAGAAATTTTGGGTTGGGCGCGTCCCGGAAAAGCAGAAAACACCTTTAATGACATTGAAATAGTTGAAGAAGATATTCAGGATGTCGTCAAGCCAGTCTTTAGACAGTTTCGAAGTGCGCAAATAAGGTATTTTTATGATTAATCCTACACACTTTTGGTAACATTTTCTTAGCATCTTTTTTTAAGCTTATTTGGCTAAGTTTAAATTTTGGGCTACCCGCATCCAAGAAACGCCCAAAGAACCTTTAATTACATTTGATTAGTGGCATAATATCTTAAAAATATCGTCCAGATTTTTTTTAGAGAGTTTTTAAGCGCGCAAACATAAAAAAATGTTCATATTTAATCCGAACCTTTTTTTTGTAACCTTTTAAATCAAACTTTGATTAAGCTTACTAAACCAGCTAGAAATTTTGGGTTGGGCGCGTCTCGGAAAAGCAGAAACACCTTTAATGACATTGAAATAGTTGAAGAAGATATCCAGGATGTCGTCAAGCCAGTCTTTAGACAGTTTGGAAGTGCGCAAATAAGGTATTTTTATGATTAATCCTACACACTTTTGGTAACATTTTCTTAACATCTTTTTTTAAGCTTATTTCGCTAAGTTTAAATTTTGGACTACCCGCATCCAAGAAACGCCCAAAGAACCTTTAATTACATTTGATTAGTGGCATAATATCTTAAAAATATCATCCAGATTTTTTTTAGAGAGTTTTTAAGCGCGCAAACATAAAAAAATGTTCATGTTTAATCCGAACCTTTTTTTTGTAACCTTTTAAATCAAACTTTGATTGGGCTTACTAAACCAAGTAGAAATTTTCGGTTGGGCGCGTCCCGGAAAAGGAGAACACACCTTTAATGACATTGAAATAGTTGAAGAAGATATTCAGGATGTCGTCAAGCCAGTCTTTAGACAGTTGCGAAGTGCGCAAATAAGGTATTTTTATGATTAATCCTACACACTTTTGGTAACATTTTCTTAGCATCTTTTTTTAAGCTTATTTCGCTAAGTTTAAATTTTGGGCTACCCGCATCCAAGAAACGCCCAAAGAACCTTTAATTACATTTGATTAGTGGCATAATATCTTAAAAATATCGTGCAGATTTTTTTTAGAGAGTTTTTAAGCGCGCAAACATAAAAAAATGTTCTTGTTTAATCCGAACCTTTTTTTTGTAATCTTTTAAATCAAACTTTGATTGGGCTTACTAAACCAGGTAGAAATTTTGGGTTGGGCGCGTCCCGGAAAAGCAGTAAACACCTTTAATGACATTGAAATAGTTGAAGAAGATATCCAGGATGTCGTCAAGCCAGTCTTTAGACAGTTTCGAAGTGCGCAAATAAGGTATTTTTATGATTAATCCTACACACTTTTGATAACATTTTCTTTACATCTTTTTTTTAAGCTTATTTCGCTAAGTTTAAATTTTGGGCTACCCGCATCCAAGAAACGCCCAAAGAACGTTTAATTACATTTGATTAGTGGCATAATATCTTAAAAATATGGTGCAGACTTTTTTTAGAGAGTTTTTATGCGCGCAAACATAAAAAAATGTTCATGTTTAATCCGAACCATTTTTTTGTAACCTTTTAAATCAAACTTTGATTGGGCTTACTAAACCAGGTAGAAATTTTGGGTTGGGCGCGTCCCGGAAAAGCAGAAAACACCTTTAATGACATTGAAATAGTTGAAGAAGATATCCAGGATGTCGTCAAGCCAGTCTTTAGACAGTTTGGAAGTGCGCAAATAAGGTATTTTTATGATTAATCCTACACACTTTTGGTAACATTTTCTTAATATCTTTTTTTTAGCTTATTTCGCTAAGTTTAAATTTTGGGCTACCCGCATCCAAGAAACGCCCAAAGAACCTTTAATTACATTTGATTAGTGGCATAATATCTTAAAAATATCGTGCAGATTTTTTTTAGCGAGTTTTTAAGCACGCAAACATAAAAAAATGTTCATGTTTAATCCGAACCTTTTTTTTTGTAACCTTTTAAATCAAACTTTGATTGGGCTTACTAAACCAGGTAGAAATTTTGGGTTGGGCGCGTCCCGGAAAAGCAGAAAACACCCTTAATGACATTGAAATAGTTGAAGAAGATATCCAGGATGTCGTCAAGCCAGTCTTTAGACAGTTTCAAAGTGCGCAAATAAGGCATTTTTATGATTAATCCTACACACTTGTGGTAACATTTTCTTAACATCTTTTATTAAGCTTATTTCGCTAAGTTTAAATTTTGGGCTACCCGCATCCAAGAAACGCCCAAAGAACCTTTAATTGCATTTGATTAGTGGCATAATATCTTAAAAATATCGTGCAGATTTTTTTTAGAGAGTTTTTAAGCGCGCAAACATAAAAAAATGTTCATGATTAATCCGAACCTTTTTTTTGTAACCTTTTAAATCAAACTTTGATCGGGCTTACTAAACCAGGTAGAAATTTTGGGTTGGGCGCGTCCCGGAAAAGCAGCAAAAACCTTTAATGACATTGAAATAGTTGAAGAAGATATTCAGGATGTCGTCAAGCCAGTCTTTAGACAGTTTCGAAGTGCGCAAATAAGGTATTTTTATGATTAATCCTACACACTTTTGGTAACATTTTCTTAACATCTTTTTTTTAGCTTATTTCGCTAAGTTTAAATTTTGGGCTACCCGCATCCAAGAAACGCCCAAAGAACCTTTAATTACATTTGATTAGTGGAATAATATCTTAAAAATATCGTGCAGATTTTTTTTTTGGAGTTTTTAAGCGCGCAAACATAAAAAAATGTTCATGTTTAATCCGAACCTTTTTTTTGTAACCTTTTAAATCAAACTTTGATTGGGCTTACTAAACCAGGTAGAAATTTTGGGTTGGGCGCGTCCCGGAAAAGCAGAAAACACCTTTAATGACATTGAAATAGTTGAAGAAGATATCCAGGATGTCGTCAAGCCAGTCTTTAGACAGTTTCGAAGTGCGCAAATAAGGTATTTTTATGATTAATCCTACACACTTTTGGTAACATTTTCTTAACATCTTTTTTTAAGCTTATTTTGCTAAGTTTAAATTTTGGGCTACCCGCATCCAAGAAACGCCCAAAGAACCTTTAATTACATTTGATTAGTGGCATAATATCTTAAAAATATCGTGCAGATTTTTTTTAGAGAGTTTTTAAGCGCGCAAACATAAAAAAATGTTCATGTTTAATCCGAACCTTTTTTTTGTAACCTTTTAAATCAAACTTTGATTGGGCTTACTAAACCAGGTAGAAATTTTGGGTTGGGCGCGTCCCGGAAAAGCAGAAAACAACTTTAATGACATTGAAATAGTTGAAGAAGATATCCAGGATGTCGTCAAGCCAGTCTTTAGACAGTTTCGAAGTGCGCAAATAAGGTATTTTTATGATTAATGCTACACACTTTTGGTAACATTTTCTTAACATCTTTTTTTAAGCTTATTTCGCTAAGTTTTAATTTTGGGCTACCCGCATCCAAGAAACGCCCAAAGAACCTTTAATTACATTTGATTAGTGGCATAATAACTTAAAAATATCGTCTAGATTTTTATTAGAGAGTTTTTAAGCGCGCAAACATAAAAAAATGTTCATGTTTAATCCGAACCTTTTTTTTGTAACCTTTTAAATCAAACTTTGATTGGGCTTACTAAACCAGGTAGAAATTTTGGGTTGGTCGCGTCCCGGAAAAGCAGAAAACACCTTTAATGACATTGAAATAGTTGAAGAAGATATCCAGGATGTGGTCAAGCCAGTCTTTAGACAGTTTCGAAGTGCGCAAATAAGGTATTTTTATGATTAATCCTACTCACTTTTGGTAACATTTTCTTAACATCTTTTTTTTAGCTTATTTCGCTAAGTTTAAATTTTGGGCTACCCGCATCCAAGAAACGCCCAAAGAACCTTTAATTACATTTGATTAGTGGCATAATATCTTAAAAATATCGTGCAAATTTTTTTAGAGAGTTTTTAAGCACGCAAACATAAAAAAATGTTCATGTTTAATCCGAACCTTTTTTTTGTAACCTCTTAAATCAAACTTTGATTGGGCTTTCTAAACCAGCTAGAAATTTTGGGTTGGGCGCGTCCCGGAAAAGCAGAAAACACCTTTCATGACATTGAAATAGTTGAAGAAGATATCCAGGATGTCGTCAAGCCAGTCTTTAGACAGTTTCAAAGTGCACAAATAAGGTATGTTTATGATTAATCCTACACACTTTTGGTAACATTTTCTTAACATCTTTTTTTTAGCTTATTTCGCTAAGTTTACATTTTGGGCTACCAGCATCCAAGAAACGCCCAAAGAACCTTTAATTACATTTGATTAGTGGCATAATATCTTAAAAATATCATCCAGATTTTTTTTAGAGAGTTTTTAAGCGCGCAAACATAAAAAAATGTTCATGTTTAATCCGAACCTTTTTTTGGTAACCTTTTAAATCAAACTTTGATTGGGCTTACTAAACCAGGTAGAAATTTTCGGTTGGGCGCGTCCCGGAAAAGCAGAAAACACCTTTAATGACATTGAAATAGTTGAAGAAGATATTCAGGATGTCGTCAAGCCAGTCTTTAGACAGTTTCGAAGTGCGCAAATAAGGTATTTTTATGATTAATCCTACACACTTTTGGTAACATTTTCTTAGCATCTTTTTTTAAGCTTATTTGGCTAAGTTTAAATTTTGGGCTACCCGCATCCAAGAAACGCCCAAAGAACCTTTAATTACATTTGATTAGTGGCATAATATCTTAAAAATATCGTCCAGATTTTTTTTAGAGAGTTTTTAAGCGCGCAAACATAAAAAAATATTTATGTTTAATCCGAACCTTTTTGTTGTAACCTTTTAAACCAAACTTTGATTGGGCTTACTAAACCAGGTAGAAATTTTGGGTTGGGGCGTCCCGGAAAAGCAGAAAACACCTTTAAAGACATTGAAATAGTTGATGAAGATATCCAGGATGTCCTCAAGCCAGTCTTTAGACTGTTTCGAAGTGCGCAAATAAGGTATTTTTATGATTAATCCTACACACTTTTGGTAACATTTTCTTAACATCTTTTTTTAAGCGTATTTCGCTAAGTTTAAATTTTGGGCTACCCGCATCCAAGAAACGCCCAAAGAACCTTTAATTACATTTGATTAGTGGCATAATATCTTAAAAATATCGTGCAGATTTTTTTTAGAGAGTTTTTAACCGCGCAAACATAAAAAAATGTTCATGTTTAATCCGAACCTTTTTTTTTGTAACCTTTTAAATCAAACTTTGATTGGGCTTACTAAACCAGCTAGAAATTTTGGGTTGGGCGCGTTCCGTAAAAGCAGAAACCATCTTTAATGACATTGAAATAGTTGAAGAAGATATCCAGGATGTGGTCAAGCCAGTCTTTAGACAGTTTCGAAGTGCGCAAATAAGGTATTTTTATGATTAATCCTACACACTTTAGGTAAGATTTTGTTATCATCTTTTTTTAAGCTTATTTCGCTAAGTTTAAATTTTGGGCTACCCGCATCCAAGAAACGCCAAAAGAACCTTTAATTACATTTGATTAGTGGCATAATATCTTAAAAATATCGTCCAGATTTTTTTTAGAGAGTTTTTAAGCGCGCAAACATAAAAAAATGTTCATTTTTAATCCGAACCTTTTTTTTGTAACCTTTTAAATCAAACTTTGATTGAGCTTACTAAACCAGGTAGAAACTTTTGGTTGGGCGCGTCCCGGAAAAGCAGAAAACACCTTTAATGACATTGAAATAGTTGAAGAAGATATCCAGGATGTCGTCAAGCCAGTCTTTAGACAGTTTCGACGTGCGCAAATAAGGTATTTTTATGATTAATCCTATACACTTTTGGTAACATTTTCTTAACATCTTTTTTTAAGCTTATTTCGCTAAGTTTAAATTTTGGGCTGCCCGCATCCAAGAAACACCCAAAGAACCTTTAATTACATTTGATTAGTGGCATAATATCTTAAAAATATCGTGCAGATTTTTTTTAGAGAGTTTTTAAGCGCGCAAACATAAAAAAATGTTCATGTTTAATCCCAACCTTTTTTTTGGAACCTTTTAAATCAAACTTTGATTGGGCTTACTAAAGCAGTTAGAAACTTTGGGTTGGGCGCGTCCCGGAAAAGTAGAAAACACCTTTAATGACATTGAAATAGTTGAAGAAGATATCCAGGATGTCGTCAAGCCAGTCTTTAGACAGTTTCGAAGTGCGCAAATAAGGTATTTTTATGATTAATCCTACACACTTTTGGTAACATTTTCTTAACATCTTTTTTTAAGCGTATTTCGCTAAGTTTAAATTTTGGGCTGCCCGCATCCAAGAAACGCCCAAAGAACCTTTAATTACATTTGATTAGTGGCATAATATCTTAAAAATATCGTCTAGTTTTGTTTTAGAGAGTTTTTAAGCGCGCAAACATAAAAAAATGTTCATGTTTAATCCGAACCTTTTATTTGTAACCTTTTAAATCAAACTTTGATTGGGCTTACTAAACCAGGTAGAAATTTTTGGTTGGGCGCGTCCCGGAAAAGCAGAAAACACCTTTAATGACATTGAAATAGTTGAAGAAGATATCCAGGATGTGGTCAAGCCAGTCTTTAGACAGTTTCGAAGTGCGCAAATAAGGTATTTTTATGATTAATCCTACACACTTTTGGAAACATTTTCTTATCATCTTTTTTTAAGCTTATTTCGCCAAGTTTAAATTTTTGGCTACCCGCATCCAAGAAACGCCAAAAGAACCTTTAATTACATTTGATTAGTGGCATAATATCTTAAAAATATCGTCCAGATTTTTTTTAGAGAGTTTTTAAGCGTGCAAACATAAAAAAATGTTCATGTTTAATCCGAACCTTTTTTTTGTAACCTTTTAAATCAAACTTTGATTGGGCTTACTAAACCAGGTAGAAATTTTGGGTTGGGCGCGTCCCGGAAAAGCAGTAAACACCTTTAATGACATTGAAATAGTTGAAGAAGATATCCAGGATGTCGTCAAGCCAGTCTTTAGACAGTTTCGACGTGCGCAAATAAGGTATTTTTATGATTAATCCTACACACTTTTGGTAACATTTTCTTAACATCTTTTTTTAAGCTATTTTCGCTAAGTTTAAATTTTGAGCTACCCGCATCCAAGAAACGCCCAAAGAACCTTTAATTACATTTGATTAGTGGCATAATATCTTCAAAATATCGTGCAGATTTTTTTTAGAGAGTTTTTAAGCGCGCAAACATAAAAAAATGTTCATGTTTAATCCGAACCTTTTTTTTGTAACCTTTTAAATCAAACTTTGATTGGGCTTACTAAACCAGGTAGAAATTTTGGGTTGGGCGCGTCCCGGAAAAGCAGTAAACACCTTTAATGACATTGAAATAGTTGAAGAAGATATCCAGGATGTGGTCAAGCCAGTCTTTAGACAGTTTGGAAGTGCGCAAATAAGGTATTTTTATGATTAATCCTACACACTTTTGGTAACATTTTCTTAACATCTTTTTTTAAGCTTATTTCGCTAAGTTTCAATTTTGGGCTACCCGCATCCAAGAAACGCCCAAAGAACCTTTATTTACATTTGATTAGTGGCATAATATCTTAAAAATATCGTCCAGATTTTTTTTAGAGAGTTTCTAAGCGCGCAAACATTAAAAAATGTTCATGTTTAATCCCAACCTTTTTTTTGGAACCTTTTAAATCAAACTTTGATTGGGCTTACTAAAGCAGTTAGAAACTTTGGGTTGGGCGCGTCCCGGAAAAGTAGAAAACACCTTTAATGACATTGAAATAGTTGAAGAAGATATCCAGGATGTCGTCGAGCCAGTCTTTAGACAGTTTCGAAGTGCGCAAATAAGGTATTTTTATGTTTAATCCTACACACTTTTGGTAACATTTTCTTAACATCTTTTTTTAAGCTTATTTCGCTAAGTTTAAATTTTGGGCTACCCGCATCCAAGAAACGCCCAAAGAACCTTTAATTACATTTGATTAGTGGCATAATATCTTCAAAATATCGTCCAGATTTTTTTTAGAGAGTTTTTAAGCGCGCAAAAAACCTTTTTTTTGTAACCTTTTAAATCAAACTTTGATTGGGCTTACTAAACCAGGTAGAAATTTTGGGTTGGGCGCGTCCCGGAAAAGGAGAAAACGCCTTTAATGACATTGAAATAGTTGAAGAAGATATTCAGGATGTCGTCAAGCCAATCTTTAGACAGTTTCGAAGTGCGCAAATAAGGTATTTTTAGGATTAATCCTACACACTTTTGGTAACATTTTCTTAACATCTTTTTTTAAGCTTATTTGGCTAAGTTTAAATTTTGGGCTACCCGCATCCAAGAAACGCCCAAAGAACCTTTAATTACATTTGATTAGTGGCATAATATCTTAAAAATATCGTCCAGATTTTTTTTAGAGAGTTTTTAAGCGCGCAAACAAAAAAATGTTCATGTTTAATCTGAACCTTTTTTTGTAACCTTTTAAATCAAACTTTGATTGGGCTTACTAAACCAGGTAGAAATTTTGGGTTGGGCGCGTCCCGGAAAAGCAGTAAACACCTTTAATGACATTGAAATAGTTGAAGAAGATATCCAGGATGTCGGCAAGCCAGTCTTTAGACAGTTTCGAAGTGCGCAAATAAGGTATTTTTATGATTAATCCTACACACTTTTGGTAACATTTTCTTAACATCTTTTTTTAAGCTTATTTCGCTAAGTTTCAATTTTGGGCTACCCGCATCCAAGAAACGCCCAAAGAACCTATAATTACATTTGATTAGTTGCATAATATCTTAAAAATATCGTGCAGATTTTTTTTAGAGAGTTTTTAAGCGCGCAAACATAAAAAAATGTTCTTGTTTAATCCGAACCTTTTTTTTGTAAACTTTTAAATCAAACTTTGATTGGGCTTACTAAAGCAGTTAGAAACTTTGGGTTGGGCGCGTCCCGGAAAAGTAGAAAACACCTTTAATGACATTGAAATAGTTGAGGAAGATATCCAGGATGTCGTCAAGCCAGTCTTTAGACAGTTTCGAAGTGCGCAAATAAGGTATTTTTATGATTAATCCTACACACTTTTGGTAACATTTTCTTAACATCTTTTTTTAAGCTTATTTCGCTAAGTTTAAATTTTGGGCTGCCCGCATCCAAGAAACGCCCAAAGAACCTTTAATTACATTTGATTAGTGGCATAATATCTTAAAAATATCGTCTAGTTTTGTTTTAGAGAGTTTTTAAGCGCGCAAACATAAAAAAATGTTCATGTTTAATCCGAACCTTTTTTTTTGTAACCTTTTAAATCAAACTTTGATTGGGCTTACTAAACCAGGTAGAAATTTTGGGTTGGGCGCGTCCCGGAAAAGCAGAAAACACCTTTAATGACATTGAAATAGTTGAAGAAGATATCCAGGATGTGGTCAAGCCAGTCTTTAGACAGTTTCGAAGTGCGCAAATAAGGTATTTTTATGATTAATCCTACACACTTTTGGAAACATTTTCTTATCATCTTTTTTTAAGCTTATTTCGCTAAGTTTCAATTTTGGGCTACCCGCATCCAAGAAACGCCAAAAGAACCTTTAATTACATTTGATTAGTGGCATAATATCTTAAAAATATCGTCCAGATTTTTTTTAGAGAGTTTTTAAGCGTGCAAACATAAAAAAATGTTCATGTTTAATCCGAACCTTTTTTTTGTAACCTTTTAAATCACACTTTGATTGGGCTTACTAAACCAGCTAGAAATTTTGGGTTGGGCGCGTCCCGGAAAAGCAGTAAACACCTTTAATGACATTGAAATAGTTGAAGAAGATATCCAGGATGTCGTCAAGCCAGTCTTTAGACAGTTTCGACGTGCGCAAATAAGGTATTTTTATGATTAATCCTACACACTTTTGGTAACATTTTCTTAACATCTTTTTTTAAGCTATTTTCGCTAAGTTTAAATTTTGAGCTACCCGCATCCAAGAAACGCCCAAAGAACCTTTAATTACATTTGATTAGTGGCATAATATCTTAAAAATATGGTGCAGATTTTTTTTAGAGAGTTTTTAAGCGCGCAAACATAAAAAAATGTTCATGTTTAATCCGAACCTTTTTTTTGTAACCTTTTAAATCAAACTTTGATTGGGCTTACTAAACCAGGTAGAAATTTTGGGTTGGGCGCGTCCCGGAAAAGCAGTAAAAACCTTTAATGACATTGAAATAGTTGAAGAAGATATCCAGGATGTGGTCAAGCCAGTCTTTAGACAGTTTCGAAGTGCGCAAATAAGGTATTTTTATGATAAATCCTACACACTTTTGGTAACATTTTCTTAACATCTTTTTTTAAACTTATTTCGCTAAGTTTCAATTTTGGGCTACCCGCATCCAAGAAACGCCCAAAGAACCTTTAATTACATTTGATTAGTGGCATAATATCTTAGAAATATCGTCCAGATTTTTTTTAGAGAGTTTTTAAGCGCGCAAACATAAAAAAATGTTCATGTTTAATCCCAACCTTTTTTTTGTAACCTTTTAAATCAAACTTTGATTGGGCTTACTAAACCAGGTAGAAATTTTGGGTTGGGCGCGTCCCGGAAAAGCAGAAAACACCTTTAATGACATTGAAATAGTTGAAGAAGATATCCAGGATGTCGTCAAGCCAGTCTTTAGACAGTTTCGAAGTGCGCAAATAAGGTATTTTTATGATTAATCCTACACACTTTTGGTAACATTTTTTTAACATCTTTTTTTAAGCTTATTTCGCTAAGTTTAAATTTTGAGCTACCCGCATCCAAGAAACGCCCAAAGAACCTTTAATTACATTTGATTAGTGGCATAATATCTTAAAAATATCGTGCAGATTTTTTTTAGAGAGTTTTTAAGCGCGCAAACATAAAAAAATGTTCATGTTTAATCCGAACCTTTTTTTTGTAACCTTTTAAATCAAACTTTGATTGGGCTTAATAAACCAGCTAGAAAATTTGGGTTGGGCGCGTCCCGGAAAAGCAGTAAACACCTTTAATGACATTGAAATAGTTGAAGAAGATATCCAGGATGTGGTCAAGCCAGTCTTTAGACAGTTTCGAAGTGCGCAAATAAGGTATTTTTATGATTAATCCTACTCACTTTTGGTAACATTTTCGTAACATCTTTTTTTTAGCTTATTTCGCTAAGTTTAAATTTTGGGCTACCCGCATCCAAGAAACGCCCAAAGAACCTTTAATTACATTTGATTAGTGGCATAATATCTTAAAAATATCGTGCAAATTTTTTTAGAGAGTTTTTAAGCACCCAAACATAAAAAAATGTTCATGTTTAATCCTAACCTTTTTTTTGTAACCTCTTAAATCAAACTTTGATTGGGCTTTCTAAACCAGCTAGAAATTTTGGGTTGGGCGCGTCCCGGAAAAGCAGAAAACACCTTTCATGACATTGAAATAGTTGAAGAAGATATCCAGGATGTCGTCAAGCCAGTCTTTAGACAGTTTCGAAGTGCACAAATAAGGTATGTTTATGATTAATCCTACACACTTTTGGTAACATTTTCTTAACATCTTTTTTTTAGCTTATTTCGCTAAGTTTACATTTTGGGCTACCAGCATCCAAGAAACGCCCAAAGAACCTTTAATTACATTTGATTAGTGGCATAATATCTTAAAAATATCATCCAGATTTTTTTTAGAGAGTTTTTAAGCGCGCAAACATAAAAAAATGTTCATGTTTAATCCGAACCTTTTTTTTGTAACCTTTTAAATCAAACTTTGATTGGGCTTACTAAACCAGGTAGAAATTTTCGGTTGGGCGCGTCCCGGAAAAGCAGAAAACACCTTTAATGACATTGAAATAGTTGAAGAAGATATTCAGGATGTCGTCAAGCCAGTCTTTAGACAGTTTCGAAGTGCGCAAATAAGGTATTTTTATGATTAATCCTACACACTTTTGGTAACATTTTCTTAGCATCTTTTTTTAAGCTTATTTGGCTAAGTTTAAATTTTGGGCTACCCGCATCCAAGAAACGCCCAAAGAACCTTTAATTACATTTGATTAGTGGCATAATATCTTAAAAATATCGTCCAGATTTTTTTTAGAGAGTTTTTAAGCGCGCAAACATAAAAAAATATTTATGTTTAATCCGAACCTTTTTGTTGTAACCTTTTAAACCAAACTTTGATTGGGCTTACTAAACCAGGTAGAAATTTTGGGTTGGGGCGTCCCGGAAAAGCAGAAAACACCTTTAAAGACATTGAAATAGTTGATGAAGATATCCAGGATGTCCTCAAGCCAGTCTTTAGACTGTTTCGAAGTGCGCAAATAAGGTATTTTTATGATTAATCCTACACACTTTTGGTAACATTTTCTTAACATCTTTTTTTAAGCGTATTTCGCTAAGTTTAAATTTTGGGCTACCCGCATCCAAGAAACGCCCAAAGAACCTTTAATTACATTTGATTAGTGGCATAATATCTTAAAAATATCGTGCAGATTTTTTTTAGAGAGTTTTTAACCGCGCAAACATAAAAAAATGTTCATGTTTAATCCGAACCTTTTTTTTTGTAACCTTTTAAATCAAACTTTGATTGGGCTTACTAAACCAGCTAGAAATTTTGGGTTGGGCGCGTTCCGTAAAAGCAGAAAACATCTTTAATGACATTGAAATAGTTGAAGAAGATATCCAGGATGTGGTCAAGCCAGTCTTTAGACAGTTTCGAAGTGCGCAAATAAGGTATTTTTATGATTAATCCTACACACTTTAGGTAAGATTTTGTTATCATCTTTTTTTAAGCTTATTTCGCTAAGTTTAAATTTTGGGCTACCCGCATCCAAGAAACGCCAAAAGAACCTTTAATTACATTTGATTAGTGGCATAATATCTTAAAAATATCATCCAGATTTTTTTTAGAGAGTTTTTAAGCGCGCAAACATAAAAAAATGTTCATGTTTAATCCGAACCTTTTTTTTGTAACCTTTTAAATCAAACTTTGATTGAGCTTACTAAACCAGGTAGAAACTTTTGGTTGGGCGCGTCCCGGAAAAGCAGAAAACACCTTTAATGACATTGAAATAGTTGAAGAAGATATCCAGGATGTCGTCAAGCCAGTCTTTAGACAGTTTGGAAGTGCGCAAATAAGGTATTTTTATTATTAATACTACACACTTTTGGTAACATTTTCTTAACATCTTTTTTTAAGCTTATTTCGCTAAGTTTAAATTTTGGGCTACCCGCATCCAAGAAACGCCCAAAGAACCTTTAATTACATTTGATTAGTGGCATAATATCTTAAAAATATCGTCTAGATTTTTTTTAGAGAGTTTTTAAGCGCGCAAACATAAAAAAATATTCATGTTTAATCCTTTTAAATCAAACTTTGATTGGGCTTACTAAACCAGCTAGAAATTTTGGGTTGGGCGCGTCCCGGAAAAGCAGAAAACACCTTAAATGACATTGAAATAGTTGAAGAAGATATTCAGGATGTCGTCAAGCCAGTCTTTAGACAGTTTCGAAGTGCGCAAATAAGGTATTTTTATGATTAATCCTACAGACTTTTGGTAACATTTTCTTAACATCTTTTTTTAAGCTTATTTCGCTAAGTTTAAATTTTGGGCTACTCGCATCCAAGAAACGCCCAAAGAACCTTTAATTACATTTGATTAGTGGCATAATATCTTAAAAATATCGTGCAGATTTTTTTTAGAGAGTTTTTAAGCGCGCAAACATAAAAAAATGTTCATGTTTAATCCGAACCTTTTTTTTGTAACCTATTAAATCAAACTTTGATTGGGCTTACTAAACCAGGTAGAAATTTTGGGTTGGGCGCGTCCCGGAAAAGCAGAAAACACCTTTAATGACATTGAAATAGTTGAAGAACATATCCAGGATGTGGTCAAGCCAGTCTTTAGACAGTTTCGAAGTGCGCAAATAAGGTATTTTTATGATTAATCCTACACACTTTTGGTAACATTTTCTTAGCATCTTTTTTTAAGCTTATTTGGCTAAGTGTAAATTTTGGGCTACCCGCATCCAAGAAACGCCCAAAGAACCTTTAATTACATTTGATTAGTTGCATAATATCTTCAAAATATCGTGCAGATTTTTTTTAGAGAGTTTTTAAGCGCGCAAACATAAAAAAATGTTCATGTTTAATCCCAACCTTTTTTTTGTAACCTTTTAAATCAAACTTTGATTGAGCTTACTAAACCAGGTAGAAATTTTGGGTTGGGCGCGTCCCGGAAAAGCAGAAAACACCTTTAATGACATTGAAATAGTTGAAGAAGATATCCAGGATGTCGTCAAGCCAGTCTTTAGACAGTTTGGAAGTGCGCAAATAAGGTATTTTTATTATTAATACTACACACTTTTGGTAACATTTTCTTAACATCTTTTTTTAAGCTTATTTCGCTAAGTTTTAATTTTGGGCTACCCGCATCCAAGAAACGCCCAAAGAACCTTTAATTACATTTGATTAGTGGCATAATATCTTAAAAATATCGTCCAGATTTTTTCTAGAGAATTTTTAAGCGCGCAAACATAAAAAAATGTTTATGTTTAATCCGAACCTTTATTTTGTAACCTTTTACATCAAACTTTGATTGGGCTTACTAAAACAGCTAGAAATTTTGAGTTGAGCGCGTCCCGGTAAAGCAGAAAACACCTTTAATGACATTGAAATAGTTGAAGAAGATATTCAGGATGTCGTCAAGCTAGTCTTTAGACAGTTTCGAAGTGCGCAAATAAGGTATTTTTATGATTAATCCTACACACTTTTGGTAACATTTTCTTAACATCTTTTTTTAAGCTTATTTCGCTAAGTTTAAATTTTGGGCTACCCGCATCCAAGAAACGCCCAAAGAACCTTTCATTACTTTTGATTAGTGGCATAATATCTTAAAAATATCGTCTAGATTTTTTTTAGAGAGTTTTTAAGCGCGCAAACATAAAAAAATATTCATGTTTAATCCTTTTAAATCAAACTTTGATTGGGCTTACTAAACCAGGTAGAAATTTTGGGTTGGGCGCGTCCCGGAAAAGCAGAAAACACCTTTAATGACATTGAAATAGTTGAAGAAGATATCCAGGATGTCGTCAAGCCAGTCTTTAGACAGTTTCGAAGTGCGCAAATAAGGTATTTTTATGATTAATCCTACACACTTTTGGTAACATTTTCTTAACATCTTTTTTTAAGCTTATTTCGCTAAGTTTAAATTTAGGGCTACCCGCATCCAAGAAACGCCCAAAGAACCTTTAATTACATTTGATTAGTGGCATAATATCTTAAAAATATTGTGCAGATTTTTTTTAGAGAGTTTTTAAGCGCGCAAACATAAAAAAATGTTCATGTTTAATCCGAACCTTTTTTTTGTAACCTTTTAAATCAAACTTTGATTGGGCTTACTAAACCAGGTAGAAATTTTGGGTTGGGCGCGTCCCGGAAAAGCAGAAAACACCTTTAATGACATTGAAATAGTTGAAGAAGATATCCAGGATGTCGTCAAGCCAGTCTTTAGACAGTTTCGAAGTGCGCAAATAAGGTATTTTTATGATTAATCCTACACACTTTTGATAACATTTTCTTAACATCTTTTTTTAAGCTTATTTCGCTAAGTTTAAATTTTGGGCTACCCGCATCCAAGAAACGCCCAAAGAACCTTTAATTACATTTGATTAGTGGCATAATATCTTCAAAATATCGTGCAGATTTTTTTTAGAGAGTTTTTAAGCGCGCAAACATAAAAAAATGTTCATGTTTAACCCGAACCTTTTTTTTGTAACCGATTAAATCAAACTTTGATTGGGCTTACTAAACCAGGTCGAAATTTTGGGTTGGGGCGTCCCGGAAAACCAGAAAACACCTTTAATGACATTGAAATAGTTGAAGAAGATATCCAGGATGTGGTCAAGCCAGTCTTTAGACAGTTTGGAAGTGCGCAAATAAGGTCTTTTTATGATTAATCCTACACACTTTTGGTAACATTTTCTTAACATCTTTTTTTAAGCTTATTTCGCTAAGTTTAAATTTTGGGCTACCCGCATCCAAGAAACGCCCAAAGAACCTTTAATTACATTTGATTAGTGGCATAATATCTTAAAAATATCGTGCAGATTTTTTTTAGAGAGTTTTTAAGCGCGCAAACATAAAAAAATGTTCATGTTTAATCCGAACCTTTTTTTTGTAACCTTTTAAATCAAACTTTGATTGGGCTTACTAAACCGGGTAGAAATTTTGGGTTGGGCGCGTCCCGGAAAAGAAGAAAACACCTTTAATGACATTGAAATAGTTGAAGAAGATATCCAGGATGTCGTCAAGCCAGTCTTTAGACAGTTTCGAAGTGCGCAAATAAGGTATTTTTATGATTAATCCTACACACTTTTGATAACATTTTCTTAACATCTTTTTTTAAGCTTATTTCGCTAAGTTTAAATTTTGGGCTACCCGCATCCAAGAAACGCCCAAAGAACCTTTAATTACATTTGATTAGTGGCATAATATCTTACAAATATCGTGCAGATTTTTTTTAGAGAGTTTTTAAGCGCGCAAACATAAAAAAATGTTCATGTTTAATCCGAACCTTTTTTTTGGAACCTTTTAAATCAAACTTTGATTGGGCTTACTAAACCAGGTAGAATTTTTGGGTTGGGCGCGTCCCTGAAAAGCAGAAAACACCTTTAATGACATTGAAATAGTTGAAGAAGATATCCAGGATGTCGTCAAGCCAGTCTTTAGACAGTTTGGAAGTGCGCAAATAAGGTATTTTTATGATTAATCCTACACACTTTTGGTAACATTTTCTTAACATCTTTTTTTAAGCTTATTTCGCTAAGTTTAAATTTAGGGCTACCCGCATCCAAGAAACGCCCAAAGAACCTTTAATTACATTTGATTAGTGGCATAATATCTTAAAAATATCGTGCAGATTTTTTTTAGAGAGTTTTTAAGCGCGCAAACATAAAAAAATGTTTATGTTTAATCCGAACCTTTATTTTGTAACCTTTTAAATCAAACGTTGATTGGGCTTACTAAACCAGGTCGAAACTTTGGATTGGGCGCGCCCCGGAAAAGCAGAAAACACCTTTAATGACATTGAAATAGTTGAAGAAGATATCCAGGATGTCGTCAAGCCAGTCTTTAGACAGTTTCGAAGTGCGCAAATAAGGTATTTTTATGATTAATCCTACACACTTTTGGTAACATTTTCTTAACATCTTTTTTTAAGCTTATTTCGCTAAGTTTAAATTTTGTGCTACCCGCATCCAAGAGACACCCAAGAACCTTTAATTACATTTGATTAGTGGCATAATATCTTCAAAATATCGTGCAGATTTTTTTTAGAGAGTTTTTAAGCGCGCAAACATAAAAAAATGTTCATGTTTAACCCGAACCTTTTTTTTGTAACCGATTTAATCAAACTTTGATTGGGCTTACTAAACCAGGTCGAAATTTTGGGTTGGGGCGTCCCGGAAAAGCAGAAAACACCTTTAATGACATTGAAATAGTTGAAGAAGATATCCAGGATGTCGTCAAGCCAGTCTTTAGACAGTTTCGAAGTGCGCAAATAAGGTATGTTTATGATTAATCCTACACACTTTTGGTAACATTTTCTTAACATCTTTTTTTAAGCTTATTTGGCTAAGTTTAAATTTTAGGCTACCCGCATCCAAGAAACGCCCAAAGAACCTTTAATTACATTTGATTAGTGGCATAATATCTTAAAAATATCATCCAGATTTTTTTTAGAGAGTTTTTAAGCGCGCAAACATAAAAAAATGTTCATGTTTAATCCGAACCTTTTTTTTGTAACCTTTTAAATCAAACTTTGATTGGGCTTACTAAACCAAGTAGAAGATTTCGGTTGGGCGCGTCCCGGAAAAGCAGAAAACACCTTTAATGACATTGAAATAGTTGAAGAAGATATCCAGGATGTCGTCAAGCCAGTCTTTAGACAGTTTCGAAGTGCGCAAATAAGGTATTTTTATGATTAATCCTACACACTTTTGGTAACATTTTCTTCACATCTTTTTTTTAGCTGATTTCGCTAAGTTTAAATTTTGGGCTACCCGCATCCAAGAAACGCCCAAAGAACCTTTAATTACATTTGATTAGTGGCATAATATCTTAAAAATATCATCCAGATTTTTTTTAGAGAGTTTCTAAGCGCGCAAACATAAAAAAATGTTCATGTTTAATCCGAACCTTTTTTTTGTAACCTTTTAAATCAAACTTTGATTGGGCTTACTAAACCAAGTAGAAATTTTCGGTTGGGCGCGTCCCGGAAAAGCAGAAAACACCTTTAATGACATTGAAATAGTTGAAAAAGATATTCAGGATGTCGTCAAGCCAGTCTTTAGACAATTTCGAAGTGCGCAAATAAGGTATTTTTATGATTAATCCTACACACTTTTGGTAACATTTTCTTAGCATCTTTTTTTAAGCTTATTTGGCTAAGTTTAAATTTAGGGCTACCCGCATCCAAGAAACGCCCAAAGAACCTTTAATTACATTTGATTAGTGGCATAATATCTTAAAAATATCGTGCAGATTTTTTTTAGAGAGTTTTTAAGCGCGCAAACATAAAAAAATGTTTATGTTTAATCCGAACCTTTATTTTGTAACCTTTTAAATCAAACGTTGATTGGGCTTACTAAACCAGGTCGAAACTTTGGGTTGGGCGCGTCCCGGAAAAGCAGAAAACACCTTTAATGACATTGAAATAGTTGAAGAAGATATCCAGGATGTCGTCAAGCCAGTCTTTAGACAGTTTCGAAGTGCGCAAATAAGGTATTTTTATGATTAATCCTACACACTTTTGGTAACATTTTCTTAACATCTTTTTTTAAGCTTATTTCGCTAAGTTTAAATTTTGTGCTACCCGCATCCAAGAGACACCCAAGAACCTTTAATTACATTTGATTAGTGGCATAATATCTTCAAAATATCGTGCAGATTTTTTTTAGAGAGTTTTTAAGCGCGCAAACATAAAAAAATGTTCATGTTTAACCCGAACCTTTTTTTTGTAACCGATTTAATCAAACTTTGATTGGGCTTACTAAACCAGGTCGAAATTTTGGGTTGGGGCGTCCCGGAAAAGCAGAAAACACCTTTAATGACATTGAAATAGTTGAAGAAGATATCCAGGATGTCGTCAAGCCAGTCTTTAGACAGTTTCGAAGTGCGCAAATAAGGTATGTTTATGATTAATCCTACACACTTTTGGTAACATTTTCTTAACATCTTTTTTTTAGCTGATTTCGCTAAGTTTAAATTTTGGGCTACCCGCATCCAAGAAACGCCCAAAGAACCTTTAATTACATTTGATTAGTGGCATAATATCTTAAAAATATCATCCAGATTTTTTTTAGAGAGTTTTTAAGCGCGCAAACATAAAAAAATGTTCATGTTTAATCCCAACCTTTTTTTTGTAACCTTTTAAATCAAACTTTGATTGGGCTTACTAAACCAAGTAGAAATTTTCGGTTGGGCGCGTCCCGGAAAAGCAGAAAACACCTTTAATGACATTGAAATAGTTGAAAAAGATATTCAGGATGTCGTCAAGCCAGTCTTTAGACAGTTGCGAAGTGCGCAAATAAGGTATTTTTATGATTAATCCTACACACTTTTGGTAACATTTTCTTAGCATCTTTTTTTAAGCTTATTTGGCTAAGTTTAAATTTAGGGCTACCCGCATCCAAGAAACGCCCAAAGAACCTTTAATTACATTTGATTAGTGGCATAATATCCTTAAAATATCGTGCAGATTTTTTTTAGAGAGTTTTTAAGCGCGCAAAAATAAAAAAATGTTTATGTTTAATCCGAACCTTTATTTTGTAACCTTTTAAATCAAACGTTGATTGGGCTTACTAAACCAGGTCGAAACTTTGGGTTTGGCGCGTCCCGGAAAAGCAGAAAACACCTTTAATGACATTGAAATAGTTGAAGAAGATATCCAGGATGTCGTCAAGCCAGTCTTTAGACAGTTTCGAAGTGCGCAAATAAGGTATTTTTATGATTAATCCTACACACTTTTGGTAACATTTTCTTAACATCTTTTTTTAAGCTTATTTTGCTAAGTTTAAATTTTGGGCTACCCGCATCCAAGAAACGCCCAAAGAACCTTTAATTACATTTGATTAGTGGCATAATATCTTAAAAATATCGTGCAGATTTTTTTTAGAGAGTTTTTAAGCGCGCAAACATAAAAAAATTTTCATGTTTAATCCGTACCTTTTTTTTGTAACCTTTTAAATCAAACTTTGATTGGGCTTACTAAACCAGCTAGATATTTTGGGTTGGGCGCGTTCCGGAAAAGCAGAAAACACCTTTAATGACATTGAAATAGTTGAAGAAGATATCCAGGATGTCGTCAAGCCAGTCTTTAGACAGTTTCGAAGTGCGCAAATAAGGTATTTTTATGATTAATCCTACACACTTTTGGTAACATTTTCTTAACATCTTTTTTTAAGCTTTTTTCGCTAAGTTTAAATTTTGAGCTACCCGCATCCAAGAAACGCCCAAAGAAGCTATAACTACATTTGATTAGTTGCATAATATCTTAAAAATATCGTCCAGATTTTTCTTAGAGAGTTTTTAAGCGCGCAAACATAAAAAAATGTTCATGTTTAATCCGATTTTTTTTTTTGTAACCTTTTAAATCAAACTTTGATTGGGCTTACTAAACCAGGTAGAAATTTTGGGTTGGGCGCGTCCCGGAAAAGCAGCAAACACCTTTAATGACATTGAAATAGTTGAAGAAGATATTCAGGATGTCGTCAAGCCAGTCTTTAGACAGTTTCGAAGTGCGCAAATAAGGTATTTTTATGATTAATCCTACACACTTTTCGTAACATTTTCTTAGCATCTTTTTTTAAGCTTATTTGGCTAAGTTTAAATTTTGGGCTACCCGCATCCAAGAAACGCCCAAAGAACCTTTAATTACATTTGATTAGTGGCATAATATCTTAAAAATATCGTGCAGATTTTTTTTAGAGAGTTTTTAAGCGCGCAAACATAAAAAAATGTTCATGTTTAATCCCAACCTTTTTTTTGTAACCTTTTAAATCAAACTTTGATTGGGCTTACTAAACCAGGTAGAAATTTTGGGTTGGGCGCGTCCCGGAAAAGCAGAAAACACCTTTAATGACATTGAAATAGTTGAAGAAGATATCCAGGATGTCGTCAAGCCAGTCTTTAGACAGTTTCGAAGTGCGCAAATAAGGTATTTTTATGATTAATCCTACACACTTTTGGTAACATTTTCTTAACATCTTTTTTTTAGCTGATTTCGCTAAGTTTAAATTTTGGGCTACCCGCATCCAAGAAACGCCCAAAGAACCTTTAATTACATTTGATTAGTGGCATAATATCTTAAAAATATCATCCAGATTTTTTTTAGAGAGTTTTTAAGCGCGCAAACATAAAAAAATGTTCATGTTTAATCCGAACCTTTTTTTTGTAACCTTTTAAATCAAACTTTGATTGGGCTTACTAAACCAAGTAGAAGATTTCGGTTGGGCGCGTCCCGGAAAAGCAGAAAACACCTTTAATGACATTGAAATAGTTGAAGAAGATATCCAGGATGTCGTCAAGCCAGTCTTTAGACAGTTTCGAAGTGCGCAAATAAGGTATTTTTATGATTAATCCTACACTTTTGGTAACATTTTCTTGACATCTTTTTTTTAGCTTATTTCGCTAAGTTTAAATTTTGGGCTACCCGCATCCAAGAAACGCCCAAAGAACCTTTAATTACATTTGATTAGTGGCATAATATCTTAAAAATATCATCCAGATTTTTTTTAGAGAGTTTTTAAGCGCGCAAACATAAAAAAATGTTCATGTTTAATCCGAACCTTTTTTTTGTAACCTTTTAAATCAAACTTTGATTGGGCTTACTAAAGCAAGTAGAAATTTTCGGTTGGGCGCGTCCCGGAAAAGCAGAAAAGACCTTTAATGACATTGAAATAGTTGAAAAAGATATTCAGGATGTCGTCAAGCCAGTCTTTAGACAGTTGCGAAGTGCGCAAATAAGGTATTTTTATGATTAATCCTACACACTTTTGGTAACATTTTCTTAGCATCTTTTTTTAAGCTTATTTGGCTAAGTTTAAATTTTGGGCTACCCGCATCCAAGAAACGGCCAAAGAACCTTTAATTACATTTGATTAGTGGCATAATATCTTAAAAATATCGTTTAGATTTTTTTTAGAGAGTTTTTAAGCGCGCAAACATAAAAAAATATTTATGTTTAATCCGAACCTTTTTTTTGTAACCTTTTAAACCAAACTTTGATTGGGCTTACTAAACCAGGTAGAAATTTTGGGTTGGGGCGTCCCGGAAAAGCAGAAAACACCTTTAATGACATTGAAATAGTTGAAGAAGATATCCAGGATGTCGTCAAGCCAGTCTTTAGACAGTTTCGAAGTGCGCAAATAAGGTATTTTTATGATTAATCCTACACACTTTTGGTAACATTTTCTTAACATCTTTTTTTAAGCTTATTTCGCTAAGTTTAAATTTTGGGCTACCCGCATCCAAGAAACGCCCAAAGAAGCTATAATTACATTTGATTAGTTGCATAATATCTTAAAAATATCGTCCAGATTTTTTTTAGAGAGTTTTTAAGCGCCCAAACATAAAAAAATCTTCATGTTTAATCCGAACCTTTTTTTTGTAACCTTTTAAATCAAACTTTGATTGGGCTTACTAAACCAGGTAGAAATTTTGGGTTGGGCGCGTCCCGGAAAAGCAGCAAACACCTTTAATGACATTGAAATAGTTGAAGAAGATATTCAGGATGTCGTCATGCCAGTCTTTAGACAGTTTCGAAGTGCGCAAATAAGGTATTTTTATGATTAATCCTACACAGTTTTGGTAACATTTTCTTAGCATCTTTTTTTAAGCTTATTTGGCTAAGTTTAAATTTTGGGCTACCCGCATCCAAGAAACGCCCAAAGAACCTTTAATTACATTTGATTAGTGGCATAATATCTTAAAAATATCGTCCAGATTTTTTTTAGAGAGTTTTTAAGCGCGCAAACATAAAAAAATGTTCATGTTTAATCCGAACGTTTTTTTTGTAACCTTTTAAATCAAACTTTGATTGGGCTTACTAAACCAAGTAGAAATTTTCGGTTGGGCGCGTCCCGGAAAAGCAGAAACACCTTTAATGACATTGAAATAGTTGAAAAAGATATTCAGGATGTCGTCAAGCCAGTCTTTAGACAGTTGCGAAGTGCGCAAATAAGGTATTTTTATGATTAATCCTACACACTTTTGGTAACATTTTCTTAGCATCTTTTTTTAAGCTTATTTGGCTAAGTTTAAATTTTGGGCTACCCGCATCCAAGAAACGGCCAAAGAACCTTTAATTACATTTGATTAGTGGCATAATATCTTAAAAATATCGTCTAGATTTTTTTTAGAGAGTTTTTAAGCGCGCAAACATAAAAAAATATTTATGTTTAATCCGAACCTTTTTTTTGTAACCTCTTAAACCAAACTTTGATTGGGCTTACTAAACCAGGTAGAAATTTTGGGTTGGGGCGTCCCGGAAAAGCAGAAAACACCTTTAATGACATTGAAACAGTTGAAGAAGATATCCAGGATGTCGTCAAGCCAGTCTTTAGACAGTTTCGAAGTGCGCAAATAAGGTATTTTTATGATTAATCCTACACACTTTTGGTAACATTTTCTTAACATCTTTTTTTAAGCTTATTTCGCTAAGTTTAAATTTTGGGCTACCCGCATCCAAGAAACGCCCAAAGAAGCTATAATTACATTTGATTAGTTGCATAATATCTTAAAAATATCGTCCAGATTTTTTTTAGAGAGTTTTTAAGCGCCCAAACATAAAAAAATGTTCATGTTTAATCCGAACCTTTTTTTTGTAACCTTTTAAATCAAACTTTGATTGGGCTTACTAAACCAGGTAGAAATTTTGGGTTGGGCGCGTCCCGGAAAAGCAGCAAACACCTTTAATGACATTGAAATAGTTGAAGAAGATATTCAGGATGTCGTCATGCCAGTCTTTAGACAGTTTCGAAGTGCGCAAATAAGGTATTTTTATGATTAATCCTACACATTTTTGGTAACATTTTCTTAGCATCTTTTTTTAAGCTTATTTGGCTAAGTTTAAATTTTGGGCTACCCGCATCCAAGAAACGCCCAAAGAACCTTTAATTACATTTGATTAGTGGCATAATATCTTAAAAATATCGTGCAGATTTTTTTTAGAGAGTTTTTAAGCGCGCAAACATAAAAAAATGTTCATGTTTAATCCGAACCTTTTTTTTGTAACCTTTTAAATCAAACTTTGATTGGGCTTACTAAACCAAGTAGAAATTTTCGGTTGGGCGCGTCCCGGAAAAGCAGAAAACACCTTTAATGACATTGAAATAGTTGAAGAAGATATCCAGGATGTCGTCAAGCCAGTCTTTAGACAGTTTCGAAGTGCGCAAATAAGGTATTTTTATGATTAATCCTACACACTTTTGGTAACATTTTCTTAACATCTTTTTTTTAGCTGATTTCGCTAAGTTTAAATTTTGGGCTACCCGCATCCAAGAAACGCCCAAAGAACCTTTAATTACATTTGATTAGTGGCATAATATCTTAAAAATATCATCCAGATTTTTTTTAGAGAGTTTTTAAGCGCGCAAACATAAAAAAATGTTCATGTTTAATCCGAACCTTTTTTTTGTAACCTCTTAAATCAAACTTTGATTGGGCTTACTAAACCAAGTAGAAATTTTCGGTTGGGCGCGTCCCGGAAAAGCAGAAAACACCTTTAATGACATTGAAATAGTTGAAAAAGATATTCAGGATGTCGTCAAGCCAGTCTTTAGACAGTTGCGAAGTGCGCAAATAAGGTATTTTTATGATTAATCCTACACACTTTTGGTAACATTTTCTTAGCATCTTTTTTTAAGCTTATTTGGCTAAGTTTAAATTTTGGGCTACCCGCATCCAAGAAACGGCCAAAGAACCTTTAATTACATTTGATTAGTGGCATAATATCTTAAAAATATCGTCTAGATTTTTTTTAGAGAGTTTTTAAGCGCGCAAACATAAAAAAATATTTATGTTTAATCCGAACCTTTTTTTTGTAACCTCTTAAACCAAACTTTGATTGGGCTTACTAAACCAGGTAGAAATTTTGGGTTGGGGCGTCCCGGAAAAGCAGAAAACACCTTTAATGACATTGAAATAGTTGAAGAAGATATCCAGGATGTCGTCAAGCCAGTCTTTAGACAGTTTCGAAGTGCGCAAATAAGGTATTTTTATGATTAATCCTACACACTTTTGGTAACATTTTCTTAACATCTTTTTTTAAGCTTATTTGGCTAAGTTTAAATTTTGGGCTACCCGCATCCAAGAAACGCCCAAAGAAGCTATAATTACATTTGATTAGTTGCATAATATCTTAAAAATATCGTCCAGATTTTTTTTAGAGAGTTTTTAAGCGCCCAAACATAAAAAAATGTTCATGTTTAATCCGAACCTTTTTTTTGTAACCTTTTAAATCAAACTTTGATTGGGCTTACTAAACCAGGTAGAAATTTTGGGTTGGGCGCGTCCCGGAAAAACAGAAAACACCTTTAATGACATTGAAATAGTTGAAGAAGATATCCAGGATGTCGTCAAGCCAGTCTTTAGACAGTTTCGAAGTGCGCAAATAAGGTATTTTTATGATTAATCCTACACACTTTTGGTAACATTTTCTTAACATCTTTTTTTAAGCTTATTTGGCTAAGTTTAAATTTTGGGCTACCCGCATCCAAGAAACGCCCAAAGAACCTTTAATTACATTTGATTAGTGGCATAATATCTTAAAAATATCGTGCAGATTTTTTTTAGAGAGTTTTTAAGCGCGCAAACATAAAAAAATGTTCATGTTTAATCCGAACCTTTTTTTTGTAACCTTTTAAATCAAACTTTGATTGGGCTTACTAAACCAGGTAGAAATTTTGGGTTGGGCGCGTCCCGGAAAAGCAGCAAACACCTTTAATGACATTGAAATAGTTGAAGAAGATATCCAGGATGTCGTCAAGCCAGTCTTTAGACAGTTTGGAAGTGCGCTAATAAGGTATTTTTATGATTAAGCCTACACACTTTTGGTAACATTTTCTTAACATCTTTTTTTAAGCTTATTTGGCTAAGTTTAAATTTTGGGCTACCCGCATCCAAGAAACGCCCAAAGAACCTTTAATTACATTTGATTAGTGACATAATATCTTAAAAATATCGTGCAGATTTTTTTTAGAGAGTTTTTAAGCGCGCAAACATAAAAAAATGTTCATGTTTAATCCCAACCTTTTTTTTGTAACCTTTTAAATGAAACTTTGATTGGGCTTACTAAACCAGGTAGAAATTTTGGGTTGGGCGCGTCCCGGAAAAGCAGAAAACACCTTTAATGACATTGAAATAGTTGAAGAAGATATCCAGGATGTCGTCAAGCCAGTCTTTAGACAGTTTCGAAGTGCGCAAATAAGGTATTTTTATGATTAATCCCACACACTTTTGGTAACATTTTCTTAACATCTTTTTTTAAGCTTATTTTGCTAAGTTTAAATTTTCGACTACCCGCATCTAAGAAACGCTCAAAGAACCTTTAATTACATTTGATTAGTGGCATAATATCTTAAAAATATCGTGCAGATTTTTTTTAGAGAGTTTTTAAGCGCGCAAACATAAAAAAATGTTTATGTTTAATCCGAACATTTTTTTTGTAACCTTTGAAATCAAACTTTGATTGGGCTTACTAAACCAGGTAGAAATTTTGGGTTGGGCGCGTCCCGGAAAAGCAGAAAACACCTTTAATGACATTGAAATAGTTGAAGAAGATATCTAGGATGTCGTCAAGCCAGTCTTTAGAGAGTTTCGAAGTGCGCAAATAAGGTATTTTTATGATTAATCCTACACACTTTTGGTAACATTTTCTTAACATCTTTTTTTAAGCTTATTTGGCTAAGTTTAAATTTTGGGCTACCCGCATCCAAGAAACGCCCAAAGAACCTTTAATTACATTTGATTAGTGGCATAATATCTTAAAAATATCGTGCACATTTTTTTTAGAGAGTTTTTAAGCGCGCAAACATAAAAAAATATTCATGTTTAATCCTTTTAAATCAAACTTTGATTGGGCTTACTAAACCAGGTAGAAATTTTGGGTTGGGCGCGTCCCGGAAAAGCAGAAAACACCTTTAATGACATTGAAATAGTTGAAGAAGATATCCAGGATGTCGTCAAGCCAGTCTTTAGACAGTTTCGAAGTGCGCAAATAAGGTATTTTTATGATTAATCCCACACACTTTTGGTAACATTTTCTTAACATCTTTTTTTAAGCTTATTTCGCTAAGTTTAAATCTTCGACTACCCGCATCTAAGAAACGCTCAAAGAACCTTTAATTACATTTGATTAGTGGCATAATATCTTAAAAATATCGTGCAGATTTTTTTTAGAGAGTTTTTAAGCGCGCAAACATAAAAAAATGTTCATGTTTAATCCGAACCTTTTTTTTGTAACCTTTGAAATCAAACTTTGATTGGGCTTACTAAACCAGGTAGAAATTTTGGGTTGGGCGCATCAAGGAAAAGCAGAAAACACCTTTAATGACATTGAAATAGTTGAAGAAGATATCCAGGATGTCGTCAAGCCAG
This sequence comes from Porites lutea, assembly GCF_958299795.1. NCBI lineage: Eukaryota > Metazoa > Cnidaria > Anthozoa > Scleractinia > Poritidae > Porites > Porites lutea. The sequence continues at coordinate 28,797,947 of NC_133211.1, read as the reverse complement.
TCTTTCGACTGTTTTGAAGTGCGCAAATAAGGTATTTTTATGATTAATCCTACACACTTTTGGTAATATTTTCTTAACATCTTTTTTTAAGCTTATTTCGCTAAGTTTAAATTTTGGGCTACCCGCATCCAAGAAACGCCCAAAGAACCTTTAATTACATTTGATTAGTGGCATAATATCTTAAAAATATGGTGCAGATTTTCTTTAGAGAGTTTATAAGCGCGCAAACATAAAAAAATGTTCAAGTTTAATCCCAACCTTTTTTTTGTAACCTTTTAAATCAAACTTTGATTGGGCTTACTAAACCAGGTAGAAATTTTGGGTTGGGCGCGTCCCGGAAAAGCAGAAAACACCTTTAATGACATTGAAATAGTTGAAGAAGATATCCAGGATGTCGTCAAGCCAGTCTTTAGACAGTTTCGAAGTGCGCAAATAAGGTATTTTTATGATTAATCCTACACACTTTTGGTAACATTTTCTTAACATCTTTTTTTAAGCTTATTTGGCTAAGTTTAAATTTTGGGCTACCCGCATCCAAAAAACGCCCAAAGAACCTTTAATTACATTTGATTAGTGGCATAATATCTTAAAAATATGGTCCAGATTTTTTTTAGAGAGTTTTTAAGCGCGCAAACATAAAAAAATGTTCATGTTTAATCCGAATCTTTTTTTTGTAACCTTTTAAATCAAACGTTGATTGGGCTTACTAAACCAGGTAGAAATTTTGGGTTGGGCGCGTCCCGGAAAAGCAGAAAACACCTTTAATGACATTGAAATAGTTGAAAAAGATATCCAGGATGTGGTCAAGCCAGTCTTTAGACAGTTTCGAAGTGCGCAAATAAGTTATTTTTCTGATTAATCCTACACACTTTTGGTAACATTTTCTTAACATCTTTTTTTAAGCTTATTTCGCTAAGTTTAAATTTTGGGTTCCCGCATCTAAGAAACGCCCAAAGAACCTTTAATTACATTTGATTAGTGGCATAATATCTTAAAAATATCGTGCAGATTTTTTTTAGGGAGTTTTTAAGCGCGCAAACATAAAAAAATGTTCATGTTTAATCCGAACCCTTTTTTTTGTAACCTTTTAAATCAAACTTTGATTGGGCTTACTAAACCAGGTAGAAATTTTGGGTTGGGCACGTCCCGGAAAAGCAAGAAAACACCTTTAATGACATTGAAATAGTTGAAGAATATATCCAGGATGTCGTCAAGCCAGTCTTTAGACAGTTCCGAAGTGCGCAAATAAGGTATTTTTATGATTACTCCTACACACTTTTGGTAACATTTTCTTAACATCTTTTTTTAAGCTTATTTCGCTAAGCTTTAATTTTGGGCTACCCGCATCCAAGAAACGCCCAAAGAACCTTTAATTACATTTGATTAGTGGCATAATATCTTAAAAATATCGTCCAGATTTTTTTTAGAGAGTTTTTAAGCGCGCAAACATAAAAAAATGTTCATGTTTAATCCGAACCTTTTTTTTGCAACCTTTTAAATCAAACTTTGATTGGGCTTACTAAACCAGGTAGAAATTTTGGGTTGGGCGCGTCCCGGAAAAGCAGAAAACACCTTTAATGACATTGAAATAGTTGAAGAAGATATCTAGGATGTCGTCAAGCCAGTCTTTAGACAGTTTCGAAGAGCGCAAATAAGGTATTTTTATGATTAATCCTACACACTTTTGGTAACATTTTCTTAACATCTTTTTTTAAGCTTATTTGGCTAAGTTTAAATTTTGGGCTACCCGCATCCAAGAAACGCCCAAAGAACCTTTAATTACATTTGATTAGTGGCATAATATCTTAAAAATATCGTGCAGATTTTTTTTAGAGAGTTTATAAGCGCGCAAACATAAAAAAATGTTCAAGTTTAATCCCAACCTTTTTTTTGTAACCTTTTAAATCAAACTTTGATTGGGCTTACTAAACCAGGTAGAAATTTTGGGCTGGGCGCGTCCCGTAAAAGCAGAAAACACCTTTAATGACATTGAAATAGTTGAAGAAGATATCCAGGATGTCGTCAAGCCAGTCTTTAGAAAGTTTCGAAGTGCGCAAATAACTTATTTTTATGATTAATCCTACACACTTTTGGTAACATTTTCTTAACATCTTTTTTTAAGCTTATTTGGCTAAGTTTAAATTTTGGGCTACCCGCATCCAAGAAACGCCCAAAGAACCTTTAATTACATTTGATTAGTGGCATAATATCTTAAAAATATGGTCCAGATTTTTTTTAGAGGGTTTTTAAGCGCGCAAACATAAAAAAATGTTTATGTTTAATCCGAACCTTTTTTTTGTAACCTTTTAAATCAAACTTTGATTGGGCTTACTAAACCAGGTAGAATTTTTGGGTTGGGCGCGTCCCGGAAAAGCAGAAAACACCTTTAATGACATTGAAATAGTTGAAGAAGATATCCAGGATGTCGTCAAGCCAGTCTTTACACAGTTTGGAAGTGCGCAAATAAGGTATTTTTATGATTAATCCTACACACTTTTGGTAAAATTTTCTTAACATCTTTTTTTAAGCTTATTTGGCTAAGTTTAAATTTTGGGCTACCCGCATCCAAGAAACGCCCAAAGAACCTTTAATTACATTTGATTAGTGGCATAATATCTTAAAAATATCGTGCAGATTTTTTTTAGAGAGTTTTTAAGCGCGCAAACATAAAAAAATGTTCATGTTTCATCCGAACCTTTTTTTTGTAACCTTTTAAATCAAACGTTGATTGGGCTTACTAAACCAGGTCGAAATTTTTGATTGGGCGCGTCCCGGAAAAGCAGAAAACACCTTTAATGACATTGAAATAGTTGAAGAAGATATCCAGGATGTCGTCAAGGCAGTCTTTAGACAGTTTCGAAGTGCGCAAATAAGGTATTTTTATGATTAATCCTACACACTTTTGGTAAAATTTTCTTAACATCTTTTTTTAAGCTTATTTCGCTAAGTTTAAATTTTGGGCTACCCGCATCCAAGAAACGCCCAAGAACCTTTAATTACATTTGATTAGTGGCATAATATCTTAAAAATATCGTGCAGATTTTTTTTAGACAGTTTTTAAGCGCGCAAACATAAAAAAATGTTCATGTTTAATCTGAACCTTTTTTTTGTAACCTTTTAAATCAAACGTTGATTGGACTTACTAAACCAGGTAGAAATTTTGGGTTGGGCGCGTCCCGGAAAAGCAGAAAACACCTTTAATGACATTGAAATAGTGGAAGAAGATATCCAGGATGTCGTCAAGCCAGTCTTTAGACAGTTTCGAAGTGCGCAAATAAGGTATTTTTATGATTAATCCACACACTTTTGGTAACATTTTCTTAACATCTTTTTGTAAGCTTATTTCGCTAAGTTTACATTTTGGGCTACCCGCATTCAAGAAACGCCCAAAGAACCTTTAATTACATTTGATTAGTGGCATAATATCTTAAAAATATCCTGCAGACTTTTTTTAGAGAGTTTTTAAGCGCGGAAACATAAAAAAATTTTCATGTTTAATCCGAACCTTTTTTTTGTAACCTTTTAAATCAAACGTTGATTGGGCTTACTAAAGCAGGTAGAAATTTTGGGTTGGGCGCGTCCCGGAAAAGCAGAAAACACCTTTAATGACATTGAAATAGTTGAAGAAGACATTCAGGATGTCGTCAAGGCAGTCTTTAGGCAGTTTCGAAGTGCGCAAATAAGGTATTTTTCTGATTAATCCTACACACTATTGGTAACATTTTCTTAACATCTTTTTTTAAGCTTATTTGGCTAAGTTTAAATTTTGGGCTACCCGCATCCAAGAAACGCCCAAAGAACCTTTAATTACATTTGATTAGTGGCATAATATCTTAAAAATATCGTGCAGATTTTTTTTAGAGGGTTTTTAAGCGCGCAAACATAAAAAAATGTTCATGTTTAATCCGAACCTTTTTTTTGTAACCTTTTAAATCAAACTTTGATTGGGCTTACTAAACCAGGTAGAATTTTTGGGTTGGGCGCGTCCTGGAAAAGCAGAAAACACCTTTAATGACATTGAAATAGTTGAAGAAGATATCCAGGATGTCGTCAAGGCAGTCTTTAGACAGTTTCGAAGTGCGCAAATAAGGTATTTTTATGATTAATCCTACACACTTTTGGTAACATTTTCTTAACATCTTTTTTTAAGCTTATTTCGCTAAGTTTAAATTTTGGGCTACCCGCATCCAAGAAACGCCCAAGAACCTTTAATTACATTTGATTAGTGGCATAATATCTTAAAAATATCGTGCAGATTTTTTTTAGAGAGTTTTTAAGCGCGGAAACATAAAAAAATGTTCATGTTTAATCCCAACCTTTTTTTTGTAACCTTTTAAATCAAACTTTGATTGGGCTTACTAAACCAGGTAGAAATTTTGGGTTGGGCGCGTCCCGTAAAAGCACAAAACACCTTTAATGACATAGAAATAGTTGAAAAATATATCCAGGATGTCGTCAAGGCAGTCTTTAGACAGTTTCGAAGTGCGCAAATAAGGTATTTTTATGATTAATCCTACACACTTTTGGTAACATTTTCTTAACATCTTTTTTTAAGCTTATTTCGCTAAGTTTAAATTTTGGGCTACCCGCATCCAAGAAACGCCCAAAGAACCTATAATTACATTTGATTAGTGGCATAATATCTTAAAAATATCGTGCAGATTTTTTTTAGAGAGTTTTTAAGCGCGCAAACATAAAAAAATGTTCATGTTTAATCCCAACCTTTTTTTTGTAACCTTTTAAATCAAACTTTGATTGGGCTTACTAAACCAGGTAGAAATTTTGGGTTGGGCGCGTCTCGGAAAAGCAGAAAACACCTTTAATGACATTGAAATAGTTGAAGAAGATATCCAGGATGTCGTCAAGCCAGTCTTTAGACAGTTTCGAAGTGCGCAAATAAGGTATTTTTATGATTAATCCTACACACTTTTGGTAACATTTTCTTAACATCTTTTTTTAAGCTTATTTCGCTAAGTTTAAATTTTCGACTACCCGCATCCAAGAAACGCTCAAAGAACCTTTAATTACATTTGATTAGTGGCATAATATCTTAAAAATATCGTGCAGATTTTTTTTAGAGAGTTTTTAAGCGCGCAAACATAAAAAAATGTTCATGTTTAATCCGAACCCTTTTTTTTGTAACCTTTTAAATCAAACTTTGATTGGGCTTACTAAACCAGGTAGAAATTTTGGGTTGGGCGCGTCCCGGAAAAGCAGAAAACACCTTTAGTGACATTGAAATAGTTGAAGAATATATCCAGGATGTCGTCAAGCCAGTCTTTAGACAGTTTCGAAGTGCGCAAATAAGGTATTTTTATTATTAATCCTACACACTTTTGGTAACATTTTCTTAACATCTTTTTTTAAGCTTATTTGGCTAAGTTTAAATTTTGGGCTACCCGCATCCAAGAAACGCCCAAAGAACCTTTAATTACATTTGATTAGTGGCATAATATCTTAAAAATATCGTGCAGATTTTTTTTAGAGAGTTTTTAACCGCGCAAACAAAAAAAAACGTTCATGTTTAATCCGAACCTTTTTTTTGTAACCTTTTAAATCAAACTTTGATTGGGCTTACTAAACCAGGTAGAAATTTTGGGTTGGGCGCGTCCCGGAAAAGCAGAAAACACCTTTAATGACATTGAAATAGTTGAAGAAGATATCCAGGATGTCGTCAAGCCAGTCTTTCGACTGTTTTGAAGTGCGCAAATAAGGTATTTTTATGATTAATCCTACACACTTTTGGTAACATTTTCTTAACATCTTTTTTTAAGCTTATTTGGCTAAGTTTAAATTTTGGGCTACCCGCATCCAAGAAACGCCCAAAGAACCTTTAATTACATTTGATTAGTGGCATAATATCTTAAAAATATCGTGCAGATTTTTTTTAGAGAGTTTTTAAGCGCGCAAACATAAAAAAATGTTCATGTTTAATCCGAACCTTTTTTTTGTAACCTTTTAACTCAAACTTTGATTGGGCTTACTAAAGCAGGTAGAAATTTTGGGTTGGGCGCGTCCCGGAAAAGCAGAAAACACCTTTAATGACATTGAAATAGTTGAAGAAGATATCCAGGATGTCGTCAAGCCAGTCTTTAGACAGTTTCGAAGTGCGCAAATAAGGTATTTTTATTATTAATACTACACACTTTTGGTAACATTTTCTTAACATCTTTTTTTAAGTTTATTTGGCTAAGTTTAAATTTTGGGCTACCCGCATCCAAGAAACGCCCAAAGAACCTTTAATTACATTTGATTAGTGGCATAATATCTTAAAAATATGGTCCAGATTTTTTTTAGAGAGTTTTTAAGCGCGCAAACATAAAAAAATGTTCATGTTTAATCCGAACCTTTTTTTTGTAACCTTTTAAATCAAACTTTGATTGGGCTTACTAAACCAGGTAGAAATTTTGGGTTGGGCGCGTCCCGGAAAAGCAGAAAACACCTTTAATGACATGGAAATAGTTGAAGAAGATATCCAGGATGTCGTCAGGCCAGTCTTTAGACAGTTTCGAAGTGCGCAAATAAGGTATTTTTATGATTAATCCTACACACTTTTGGTAACATTTTCTTAACATCTTTTTTTACGCTTATTTCGCTAAGTTTAAATTTTTGGCTACCCGCATCCAAGAAACGTCAAAAGAACCTTTAATTACATTTGATTAGTGGCATAATATCTTAAAAATATGGTCCAGATTTTTTTTAGAGAGTTTTAAGCGCGCAAACATAAAAAAATGTTCATGTTTAATCCGAACCTTTTTTTTGTAACCTTAGAAATCAAACTTTGATTGGGCTTACTAAACCAGGTAGAAATTTTGGGTTGGGCGCGTAACGGAAAAGCAGAAAACACCTTTAATGACATTGAAATAGTTGAAGAATATATCCAGAATGTGGTCAAGCCAGTCTTTAGACAGTTTCGAAGTGCGCAAATAAGGTATTTTTATGATTAATCCTACACACTTTTGGTAACATTTTCTTAACATCTTTTTTTAAGCTTATTTCGCTAAGTTTAAATTTTGGGCTACCCGCATCCAAGAAACGCCCAAAGAACCTTTAATTACATTTGATTAGTGGCATAATATCTTAATAATATGGTGCAGATTTTTTTTAGAGAGTTTTTAAGCGCGCAAACATAAAAAAATGTTCATGTTTAATCCGAACCTTTTTTTTGTAACCTTTTAAATCAAACTTTGATTGGGCTTACTAAACCAGGTAGAAATTTTGGGTTGGGCGCGTCCCGGAAAAGCAGAAAACACCTTTAATGACATTGAAATAGTTGAAGAAGATATCCAGGATGTCGTCAAGCCAGTCTTTCGACTGTTTTGAAGTGCGCAAATAAGGTATTTTTATGATTAATCCTACACACTTTTGGTAACATTTTCTTAACATCTTTTTTTAAGCTTATTTGGCTAAGTTTAAATTTTGGGCTACCCGCATCCAAGAAACGCCCAAAGAACCTTTCATTACATTTGATTAGTGGCATAATATCTTAAAAATATCGTGCAGATTTTTTTTAGAGAGTTTTTAAGCGCGCAAACATAAAAAATGTTCATGTTTAATCCTTTTAAATCAAACTTTGATTGGGCTTACTAAACCAAATAAAAATTTTGGGTTGGGCGCGTCCCGGAAAAGCAGAAAACACCTTTAATGACATTGAAATAGTTGAAGAAGATATCCAGGATGTCGTCAAGCCAGTCTTTAGACAGTTTCGAAGTGCGCAAATAAGGTATTTTTATGATTAATCCTACACACTTTTGGTAACATTTTCTTAACATCTTTTTTTAAGCTTATTTGGCTAAGTTTAAATTTTGGGCTACCCGCATCCAAGAAACGCCCAAAGAACCTTTAATTACATTTGATTAGTGGCATAATATCTTAAAAATATCGTGGAGATTTTTTTTAGAGAGTTTTTAAGCGCGCAAACATAAAAAAATGTTCATGTTTAATCTGAACCTTTTTTTTTTAACCTTTTAAATCAAACTTTGATTGGGCTTACTAAACCAGGTAGAAATTTTGGGTTGGGCGCATCAAGGAAAAGCAGAAAACACCTTTAATGACATTGAAATAGTTGAAAAAGATATCCAGGATGTCGTCAAGCCAGTCTTTAGACAGTTTCGAAGTGCGCAAATAAGGTATTTTTATGATTAATCCTACACACTTTTGGTAACATTTTCTTAACATCTTTTTTTAAGCTTATTTCGCTAAGTTTAAATTTTGGGCTACCCGCATCCAAGAAACGCCCAAAGAACCTTTAATTACATTTGATTAGTGGCATAATATCTTAAAAATATCGTGCAGATTTTTTTTAGAGAGTTTTTAAGCGCGCAAACATAAAAAAATCTTCATGTTTAATCCGAACCTTTTTTTTGTAACCTTTTAAATCAAACTTTGATTGGGCTTACTAAACCAGGTAGAAATTTTGGGTTGGGCGCTTCCCGCAAAAGCAGAAAACACCTTTAATGACATTGAAATAGTTGAAGAAGATATCCAGGATGTCGTCAAGCCAGTCTTTAGACAGTTTCGAAGTGCGCAAATAAGGTATTTTTATGATTAATCCTACACACTTTTGGTAACATTTTCTTAACATCTTTTTTTTAGCTTATTTCGCTAAGTTTAAATTTTGGGCTACCCGCATCCAAGAAACGCCCAAAGAACCTTTAATTACATTTGATTAGTGGCATAATATCTTAAAAATATCGTGCAGATTTTTTTTAGAGAGTTTTTAAGCGCGCAAACATAAAAAAATGTTCATGTTTAATCAGAACCTTTTTTTTGTAACCTTTTAAATCAAACTTTGATTGGGCTTACTAAACCCAGGTAGAAATTTTGGGTTGGGCGCGTCCCGGAAAAGCAGAAAACACCTTTAATGACATTGAAATAGTTGAAGAAGATATCCAGGATGTCGTCAAGCCAGTCTTTAGACAGTTTCGAAGAGCGCAAATAAGGTATTTTTATGATTAATCCTACACACTTTTGGTAACATTTTCTTAACATCTTTTTTTAAGCTCATTTCGCTAAGTTTAAATTTTGGGCTACCCGCATCCAAGAAACGCCCAAAGAACCTTTAATTACATTTGATTAGTGGCATAATATCTTAAAAATATCGTGCAGATTTTTTTTAGAGAGTTTTTAAGCGCGCAAACATAAAAAAATGTTTATGTTTAATCGGAACCTTTTTTTTGTAACCTTTTAAATCAAACTTTGATTGGGCTTACTAAACCAGGTAGAAATTTTGGGTTGGGCGCGACCCGGAAAAGCAGAAAACACCTTTAATGACATTGAAATAGTTGAAGAAGATATCCAGGATGTCGTCAAGCCAGTCTTTAGACAGTTTCGAAGTGCGCAAATAAGGTATTTTTATGATTAATCCTACACACTTTTGGTAACATTTTCTTAACATCTTTTTTTAAGCTTATGTCGCTAAGTTAAAAGTTTGGGCTACCCGCATCCAAGAAACGCCCAAAGAACCTTTAATTACATTTGATTAGTGGCATAATATCTTAAAAATTTCGTGCAGATTTTTTTTAGAGAGTTTTTAAGCACGCAAACATAAAAAAATGTTCATGTTTAATCCGAACCTTTTTTTTGTAACCTTTTAAATCAAACTTTGATTGGGCTTACTAAACCAGGTAGAAATTTTGGGTTGGGCGCGTCCCGGAAAAGCAGAAAACACCTTTAATGACATTGAAATAGTTGAAGAAGATATCCAGGATGTCGTCAAGCCAGTCTTTAGACAGTTTCGAAGTGCGCAAATCAGGTATTTTTATGATTAATCCTACACACTTTTGGTAACATTTTCTTAACATCTTTTTTTAAGCTAATTTCGCTAAGTTTAAATTTTGGGCTACCCGCATTCAAGAAACGCCCAAAGAACCTTTAATTACATTTGATTACTGGCATAATATCTTAAAAATATCGTGCAGATTTTTTTTAGAGAGTTTTTAAGCGCGTAAACATAAAAAAATGTTCATGTTTAATCCAAACCTTTTTTTTGTAACCTTTTAAATCAAACTTTGATTGGGCTTACTAAACCAGGTAGAAATTTTGGGTTGGGCGCGTCCCGGAAAAGCAGAAAACACCTTTAATGACATTGAAATAGTTGAAGAATATATCCAGGATGTGGTCAAGCCAGTCTTTAGACAGTTTCGAAGAGCGCAAATAAGGTATTTTTATGATTAATCCTACCCACTTTTGGTAACATTTTCTTAACATCTTTTTTTAAGCTTATTTGGCTAAGTTTAAATTTTGGGCTACCCGCATCCAAGAAACGCCCAAAGAACCTTTAATTACATTTGATTAGTGGCATAATATCTTAAAAATATCGTGCAGATTTTTTTTAGAGAGTTTTTAAGCGCGCAAACATAAAAAAATGTTGATGTTTAATCCGAACATTTTTTTTGTAACCTTTTAAATCAACCTTTGATTGGGCTTACTAAACCAGGTAGAAATTTTGGGTTGGGCGCGTCCCGGAAAAGCAGAAAACACCTTTAATGACATTGAAATAGTTGAAGAAGATATCCAGGATGTCGTCAAGCCAGTCTTTAGACAGTTTCGAAGTGCGCAAATAAGGTATTTTTATTATTAATACTACACACTTTTGGTAACATTTTCTTAACATCTTTTTTTAAGTTTATTTGGCTAAGTTTAAATTTTGGGCTACCCGCATCCAAGAAACGCCAGAAGAACCTTTAATTACATTTGATTAGTGGCATAATATCTTAAAAATATCGTGCAGATTTTTTTTAGAGAGTTTTTAAGCGCGCAAACATAAAAAAATGTTCATGTTTAATCCGAACCTTTTTTTTGTAACCTTTTAAATCAAACTTTGATTGGGCTTACTAAACCAGGTAGAAATTTTGGGTTGGGCGCATCCCGGAAAAGCAGAAAACACCTTTAATGACATTGAAATAGTTGAAGAAGATATCCAGGATGTCGTCAAGCCAGTCTTTAGACAGTTTCGAAGTGCGCAAATAAGGTATTTTTATTATTAATACTACACACTTTTGGTAACATTTTCTTAACATCTTTTTTTAAGTTTATTTGGCTAAGTTTAAATTTTGGGCTACCCGCATCCAAGAAACGCCCAAAGAACCTTTAATTACATTTGATTAGTGGCATAATATCTTAAAAATATGGTCCAGATTTTTTTTAGAGAGTTTTTAAGCGCGCAAACATAAAAAAATGTTCATGTTTAATCCGAACCTTTTTTTTGTAACCTTTTAAATCAAACTTTGATTGGGCTTACTAAACCAGGTAGAATTTTTGGGTTGGGCGCGTCCCGGAAAAGCAGAAAACACGTTTAATGACATGGTAATAGTTGAAGAAGATATCCAGGATGTCGTCAGGTCAGTCTTTAGACAGTTTCGAAGTGCGCAAATAAGGTATTTTTATGATTAATCCTACACACTTTTGGTAACATTTTCTTAACTTCTTTTTTTACGCTTATTTCGCTAAGTTTAAATTTTTGGCTACCCGCATCCAAGAAACGTCAAAAGAACCTTTAATTACATTTGATTAGTGGCATAATATCTTAAAAATATGGTCCAGATTTTTTTTAGAGAGTTTTAAGCGCGCAAACATAAAAAAATGTTCATGTTTAATCCGAACCTTTTTTTTGTAACCTTATAAATCAAACTTTGATTGGGCTTACTAAACCAGGTAGAAATTTTGGGTTGGGCGCGTAACGGAAAAGCAGAAAACACCTTTAATGACATTGAAATAGTTGAAGAATATATCCAGAATGTGGTCAAGCCAGTCTTTAGACAGTTTCGAAGTGCGCAAATAAGGTATTTTTATGATTAATCCTACACACTTTTGGTAACATTTTCTTAACATCTTTTTTTAAGCTTATTTCGCTAAGTTTAAATTTTGGGCTACCCGCATCCAAGAAACGCCCAAAGAACCTTTAATTACATTTGATTAGTGGCATAATATCTTAAAAATATCGTGCAGATTTTTTTTAGAGAGTTTTTAAGCGCGCAAACATAAAAAAATGTTCATGTTTAATCCGAACCTTTTTTTTGTAACCTTTTAAATCAAACTTTTATTGGGCTTACTAAACCAGGTAGAAATTTTGGGTTGGGCGCGTCCTGGAAAAGCAGAAAACACCTTTAATGACATTGAAATAGTTGCAGAAGATATCCAAGATGTCGTCAAGTCAGTCTTTAGACTGTTTCCAAGTGCGCAAATCAGGTATTTTTATGATTAATCCTTCACACTTTTGGTAACATTTTCTTAACATCTTTTTTTAAGCTTATTTCGCTAAGTTTAAATTTTGGGCTACCCGCATCCAAGAAACGTCAAAAGAACCTTTAATTACATTTGATTAGTGGCATAATATCTTAAAAATATGGTCCAGATTTTTTTTAGAGAGTTTTAAGCGCGCAAACATAAATCAAACTTTGATTGGGCTTACTAAACCAGGTAGAAATTTTGGGTTGGGCGCGTAACGGAAAAGCAGAAAACACCTTTAATGACATTGAAATAGTTGAAGAATATAAACAGGATGTGGTCAAGCCAGTCTTTAGACAGTTTCGAAGTGCGCAAATAAGGTATGTTTATGATTAATCCTACACACTTTTGGTAACATTTTCTTAAGATCTTTTTTTTAAGCTTATTTCGCTAAGTTTAAATTTTGGGCTACCCGCATCCAAGAAACGCCCAAAGAACCTTTAATTACATTTGATTAGTGGCATAATATCTTAAAAATATGGTGCAGATTTTTTTTAGAGAGTTTTTAAGCGCGCAAACATAAAAAAATGTTCATGTTTAATCCGAACCTTTTTTTTGTAACCTTTTAAATCAAACTTTGATTGGGCTTACTAAACCAGGTAGAAATTTTGGGTTGGGCGCGTCCCGGAAAAGCAGAAAACCCCTTTAATGAAATTGAAATAGTTGAAGAAGATATCCAGGATGTCGTCAAGCCAGTCTTTAGACAGTTTCGAAGTGCGCAAATAAGGTATTTTTATGATTAATCCTACACACTTTTGGTAACATTTTCTTAACATCTTTTTTTTAAGCTTATTTCGCTAAGTTTAAATTTTGGGCTACCCGCATCCAAGAAACGCCCAAAGAACCTTTAATTACATTTGATTAGTGGCATAATATCTTAAAAATATGGTCCAGATTTTTTTTAGAGAGTTTTTAAGCGCGCAAACATAAAAAAATGTTCATGTTTAATCCGAACCTTTTTTTTGTAACCTTTTAAATCAAACTTTGATTGGGCTTACTAAACCAGGTAGAAATTTTGGGTTGGGCGCGTAACGGAAAAGCAGAAAACACCTTTAATGACATTGAAATAGTTGAAGAATATATCCAGGATGTGGTCAAGCCAGTCTTTAGACAGTTTCGAAGTGCGCAAATAAGGTTTTTTTATGATTAATCCTACACACTTTTGGTAACATTTTCTTAACATCTTTTTTTAAGCTTATTTCGCTAAGTTTAAATTTTGGGCTACCCGCATCCAAGAAACGCCCAAGGAACCTTTAATTACATTCGATTAGTGGCATAATATCTTAAAAATATGGTGCAGATTTTTTTTAGAGAGTTTTTAAGCGCGCAAACATAAAAAAATGTTCATGTTTAATCACAACCTTTTTTTTGTAACCTTTTAAATCAAACTTTGATTGGGCTTACTAAACCAGGTAGAAATTTTGGGTTGGGCGCGTAACGGAAAAGCAGAAAACACCTTTAATGACATTGAAATAGTTGAAGAATATATCCAGGATGTCGTCAAGCCAGTCTTTAGACAGTTTCGAAGTTCGCAAATAAGGTATTTTTATGATTAATCCTACACACTTTTGGTAACATTTTCTTAACATCTTTTTTTTAAGCTTATTTCGCTAAGTTTAAATTTTAGGCTACCCGCATCCAAGAAACGCCCAAACAACCTTTAATTACATTTGATTAGTGGCATAATATCTTAAAAATATGGTCCAGATTTTTTTTAGAGAGTTTTTAAGCGCGCAAACATAAAAAAATGTTCATGTTTAATCCGAACCTTTTTTGTAACCTTTTAAATCAAACTTTGATTGGGCTTGCTAAACCAGGTAGAAATTTTGGGTTGGGCGCGTAACGGAAAAGCAGAAAACACCTTTAATGACATTGAAATAGTTGAAGAATATATCCAGGATGTCGTCAAGCCAGTCTTTAGACAGTTTCGAAGTGCGCAAATAAGGTATTTTTATGATTAATCCTACACACTTTTGGTAACATTTTCTTAACATCTTTTTTTTAAGCTTATTTCGCTAAGTTTAAATTTTGGGCTACCCGCATCCAAGAAACGCCCAAAGAACCTTTAATTACATTTGATTAGTGGCATAATATCTTAAAAATATGGTCCAGATTTTTTTTAGAGAGTTTTTAAGCGCGGAAACATAAAAAAATGTTCATGTTTAATCCGAACCTTTTTTTTGTAACCTTTTAAATCAAACTTTGATTGGGCTTACTAAACCAGGTAGAAATTTTGGGTTGGGCGCATCACGGAAAAGCAGAAAACACCTTTAATGACATTGAAATAGTTGAAGAATATATCCAGGATGTGGTCAAGCCAGTCTTTAGACAGTTTCGAAGTGCGCAAATAAGGTATTTTTATGATTAATCTTACACACTTTTGGTAACATTTTCTTAACATCTTTTTTTAAGCTTATTTCGCTAAGTTTAAATTTTGGGCTACCCGCATCAAAGAAACGCCCAAAGAACCTTTAATTACATTTGATTAGTGGCATAATATCTTAAAAATATCGTCCAGATTTTTTTTTTGAGAGTTTTTAAGCGCGCAAACATAAAAAAATGTTCATGTTTAATCCGAACTTTTTTTTTGTAACCTTTTAAATCAAACTTTGATTGGGCTTACTAAACCAGGTAGAAATTTTGGGTTGGGCGCGTCCCGGAAAAGAAGAAAACACCTTTAATGACATTGAAATAGTTGAAGATATCCAGGATGTCGTCAAGCCAGTCTTTAGACAGTTTCGAAGTGCACAAATAAGGTATTTTTATGATTAATCCAACACACTTTTGGTAACATTTTCTAAACCTCTTTTTAAAGGATTATTTCGCTAAGTTTAAATTTTGGGCTACCCGCATCCAAGAAACGCCCAAAGAACCTTTAATTACATTTGATTAGTGGCATAATATCTTAAAAATATCGTGCAGATTTTTTTTAGAGAGTTTTTAAGCGCGCAAACATTAAAAAAAATGTTCATGTTTAATCCGAATCTTTTTTTTGTAACCTTTTAAATCAAACTTTGATTGGGCTTACTAAACCAGGTAGAAATTTTGGGTTGGGCGCGTCCCGGAAAAGGAGGAAACACCTTTAAAAAAAGATGTTAAGAAAATGTTACCAAAAGTGTGTAGGATTTATTATAAAAATACCTTATTTGCGCACTTCCAAACTGTCTAAAGACTGGCTTGACGACATCCTGGATATATTCTTCAACTATTTCAATGTCATTAAAGGTGTTTTCTGCTTTTCCGGGACGCGCCCAACCCAAAATTTCCACCTGGTTTAGTAAGCCCAATCAAAGTTTGATTTAAAAGGTTACAAAAAAAAGGTTCGGATTAAACAGGAACATTTTTTTATGTTTGCGCGCTTAAAAACTCTCTAAAAAAAATCTGGACGATATTTTTAAGATATTATGCCACTAATCAAATGTAATTAAAGGTTCTTTGGGCGTTTCTTGGATGCGGGTAGCCCAAAACTTAAACTTAGCGAAATAAGCTTAAAAGAAGATGTTAAGAAAATGTTACCAAAAGTGTGTAGGATTAATCATAAAAATACCTTATTTGCGCACTTCGAAACTGTCTAAAGACTGGCTTGACGACATCCTGGATATATTCTTCAACTATTTCAATGTCATTACAGGTGTTTTCTGCTTTTCCGGGACGCGCCCAACCCAAAATTTCGACCTGGTTTAGTAAGCCCAATCAAAGTTTGATTTAAAAGGTTACAAAAAATAGGTTCGGATTCAACATGAACATTTTTTTATGTTTGCGCGCCTAAAAACTCTCTAAAAAAAATCTGCACGATATTTTTAAGATATTATGCCACTAATCAAATGTAATTAAAGGTTCTTTGGGCGTTTCTTGGATGCGGGTAGCCCAAAATTTAAACTTAGCGAAATAAGCTTAAGAAAAGATGTTAAGAAAATGTTACCAAAAGTGTGTAGGATTAATCATAAAAATACCTTATTTGCGCACTTCGAAACTGTCTAAAGACTGGCTTGACGACATCCTGGATATATTCTTCAACTATTTCAATGTCATTAAAGGTGTTTTCTGCTTTTCCGGGACGCGCCAAACCCAAAATTTCTACCTGGTTTAGTAAGTCTAATCAAAGTTTGATTTAAAACGTTACAAAAAAAAGGTTCGGATTAAACATGAACATTTTTTTTATGTTTGCGCGCTTAAAAACTCTCTAAAAAAAATCTAAACCATATTTTTAAGATATTATGCCACTAATCAAATGTAATTAAAGGTTCTTTGGGCGTTTCTTGGATGCGGGTAGCCCAAAACTTAAACTTAGCGAAATAAGCTTAAAAAAAGATGTTAAGAAAATGTTACCAAAAGTGTGTAGGATTAATCATAAAAATACCTTATTTGCGCACTTCGAAACTGTCTAAAGACTGGCTTGACCACATCCTGGATGTATTCTTCAACTATTTCAATGTCATTAAAGGTGTTTTCTGCTTTTCCGGGACGCGCCCAACCCAAAATTTCTACCTGGTTTAGTAAGCCCAATTAAAGTTTGATTTAAAAGGTTACAAAAAAAAGGTTCGGATTAAACATGAACATTTTTTTATGTTTCCGCGCTTAAAAACTCTCTAAAAAAAATCTGGACCATATTTTTAAGATATTATGCCACTAATCAAATGTAATTAAAGGTTCTTTGGGCGTTTCTTTGATGCGGGTAGCCCAAAATTTAAACTTAGCGAAATAAGCTTAAAAAAAGATGTTAAGAAAATGTTACCAAAAGTGTGTAGGATTAATCATAAAAATACCTTATTTGCGCACTTCGAAACTGTCTAAAGACTGGCTTGACCACATCCTGGATATATTCTTCAACTATTTCAATGTCATTAAAGGTGTTTTTTGCTTTTCCGGGACGAGCCCAACCCAAAATTTCTACCTGGTTTAGTAAGCCCAATCAAAGTTTGATTTAAAAGGTTACAAAAAAAAGGTTCGGATTAAACATGAACATTTTTTTATGTTTGCGCACTTAAAAACTCTCTAAAAAAACTGTGCACGATATTTTTAAGATATTATGCCACTAATCAAATGTAATTAAAGGTTCTTTGGGCGTTTCTTGGATGCGGGTAGCCCAAAATTTAAACTTAGCGAAATAAGCTTAAAAAAAGATGTTAAGAAAATGTTACCAAAAGTGTGTAGGATTAATCATAAAAATACCTTCTTTGCGCACTTCGAAACTGTCTAAAGACTGGCTTGACCACATCCTGGAGATATTCTTCAACTATTTCAATTTCATTAAAGGTGTTTTCTGCTTTTCCGGGACGCGCCCAACCCAAAATTTCTACCTGGTTTAGTAAGCCCAATTAAAGTTTGATTTAAAAGGTTACAAAAAAATGGTTCGGATTAAACATGAACATTTTTTTATGTTTGCGCGCTTAAAAACTCTCTAAAAAAAATCTGCACGATATTTTTAAGATATTATGCCACTAATCAAATGTAATTAAAGGTTCTTTTGTCGTTTCTTGGATGCGGGTAGCCCAAAATTTAAACTTAGCGAAATAAGCTTAAAAAAAGATGTTAAGAAAATGTTACCAAAAGTGTGTAGGATTAATCATAAAAATACCTTATTTGCGCACTTCGAAACTGTCTAAAGACTGGCTTGACGACATCCTCGATATATTCTTCAACTATTTCAATGTCATTAAAGGTGTTTTCTGCTTTTCCGGGACGCGCCCGACCCAAAATTTCTACCTGGTTTAGTAAGCCCAATCAAAGTTTGATTTAAAAGGATTAAACATGAATATTTTTTTATGTTGGCGCGCTTAAAAACTCTCTAAAAAAAATCTGGACCATATTTTTAAGATATTATGCCACTAATCAAATGTAATTAAAGGTTCTTTGGGCGTTTCTTGGATGCGGGAGCCCAAAATTTAAACTTAGCGAAATAAGCTTAAAAAAAGATGTTAAGAAAATGTTACCAAAAGTGTGTAGGATTAATCATAAAAATACCTTATTTGGGCACTTCGAAACTGTCTAAAGACTGGCTTGACGACATCCTGGATATATTCTTCAACTATTTCAATGTCATTAAAGGTGTTTTCTGCTTTTCCGGGACGCGCCCGAGCCAAAATTTCTACCTGGTTTAGTAACCGAATCAAAGTTTGATTTAAAAGGATTAAACATGAATATGTTTTTATGTTTGCGCGCTTAAAAACTCTCTAAAAAAAATCTGCACGATATTTTTAAGATATTATGCCACTAATCAAATGTAATTAAAGGTTCTTTGGACGTTTCTTGGATGCGGGTAGCCCAAAATTTAAACTTAGCGAAATAAGCTTAAAAAAAGATGTTAAGAAAATGTTACCAAAAGTGTGTAGGATTAATCATAAAAATACCTTATTTGCGCACTTCGAAACTGTCTAAAGACTGGCTTGACGACATCCTGGATATATTCTTCAACTATTTCAATGTCATTAAAGGTGTTTTCTGCTTTTCCGGGATGCGCCCAACCCAAAATTTCTACCTGGTTTAGTAAGCCCAATCAAAGTTTGATTTATAAGGTTACAAAAAAAAGGTTCGGATTAAACATGAACATTTTTTTATGTTTCCGCGCTTAAAAACTCTCTAAAAAAAATCTGGACCATATTTTTAAGATATTATGCCACTAATCAAATGTAATTAAAGGTTCTTTGGGCGTTTCTTGGATGCGGGTAGCAAAAAATTTAAACTTAGCGAAATAAGCTTAAAAAAAAAAAAAAAGAAAATGTTACCAAAAGTGGGTAGGATTAATCATAAAAATACCTTATTTGCGCACTTCGAAACTGTCTAAAGACTGGCTTGACGACATCCTGGATATATTCTTCAACTATTTCAATGTCATTAAAGGTGTTTTCTGTTTTTCCGGGACGCGCCCAACCCAAAATTTCTACCTGGTTTAGTAAGCCCAATCAAAGTTTGATTTAAAAGGTTACAAAAAAAAGGTTCGGATTAAACATGAACATTTTTTTATGTTTGCGCGCTTAAAAACTCTCTAAAAAAAATCTGCACGATATTTTTAAGATATTATGCCACTAATCAAATGTAATTAAAGGTTCTTTGGTCGTTTCTTGGATGCGGGTAGCCCAAAATTTAAACTTAGCGAAATAAGCTTAAAAAAAGATGTTAAGAAAATGTTACCAAAAGTGTGTAGGATTAATCATAAAAATACCTTATTTGCGCACTTCGAAACTGTCTAAAGACTGGCTTGACGACATCCTGGATATATTCTTCAACTATTTCAATGTCATTAAAGGTGGTTTTTGCTTTTCCGGGACGAGCCCAACCCAAAATTTCTACCTGGTTTAGTAAGCCCAATCAAAGTTTGATTTAAAAGGTTACAAAAAAAAGGTTCGGATTAAACATGAACATTTTTTTATGTTTGCGCACTTAAAAACTCTCTAAAAAAAATCTGCACGATATTTTTAAGATATTATGCCACTAATCAAATGTAATTAAAGGTTCTTTGGGCGTTTCTTGGATGCGGGTAGCCCAAAATTTAAACTTAGCGAAATAAGCTTAAAAAAAGATGTTAAGAAAATGTTACCAAAAGTGTGTAGGATTAATCATAAAAATACCTTCTTTGCGCACTTCGAAACTGTCTAAAGACTGGCTTGACCACATCCTGGAGATATTCTTCAACTATTTCAATGTCATTAAAGGTGTTTTCTGCTTTTCCGGGACGCGCCCAACCCAAAATTTCTACCTGGTTTAGTAAGCCCAATTAAAGTTTGATTTAAAAAGTTACAAAAAAATGGTTCGGATTAAACATGAACATTTTTTTATGTTTGCGCGCTTAAAAACTCTCTAAAAAAAATCTGCACGATATTTTTAAGATATTATGCCACTAATCAAATGTAATTAAAGGTTCTTTTGTCGTTTCTTGGATGCGGGTAGCCCAAAATTTAAACTTAGCGAAATAAGCTTAAAGAAAGATGTTAAGAAAATGTTACCAAAAGTGTGTAGGATTAATCATAAAAATACCTTATTTCCGCACTTCGAAACTGTCTAAAGACTGGCTTGACGACATCCTCGATATATTCTTCAACTATTTCAATGTCATTAAAGGTGTTTTCTGCTTTTCCGGGACGCGCCCGACCCAAAATTTCTACCTGGTTTAGTAAGCCCAATCAAAGTTTGATTTAAAAGGATTAAACATGAATATTTTTTTATGTTGGCGCGCTTAAAAACTCTCTAAAAAAAATCTGGACCATATTTTTAAGATATTATGCCACTAATCAAATGTAATTAAAGGTTCTTTTGGCGTTTCTTGGATGCGGGTAGCCCAAAATTTAACCTTAGCGAAATAAGCTTAAAAAAAGATGTTAAGAAAATGTTACCAAAAGTGTGTAGGGTTAATGATAAAAATACCTTATTTGCGCACTTCGAAACTGTCTAAAGACTGGCTTGACGACATCCTGGATATATTCTTCAACTATTTCAATGTCATTAAAGGTGTTTTCTGCTTTTCCGGGACGCGCCCAACCCAAAATTTCTACCTGGTTTAGTAAGCCCAATCAAAGTCTGATTTAAAGGTTAGAAAAAAAAAAGGTTGGGATTAAACATGAACATTTTTTTATGTTTGCGCGCTTAAAAACTCTCTAAAAAAAATCTGGACCATATTTTTAAGATATTATGCCACTAATCAAATGTAATTAAAGGTTCTTTGGGCGTTTCTTGGATGCGGGTAGCCCAAATTTAAACTTAGCGAAATAAGCTTAAAAAAAGATGTTAAGAAAATGTTACCAAAAGTGTGTAGGATTAATCATAAAAATACCTTATTTGCACACTTCGAAACTGTCTAAAGACTGGCTTGACGACAGCCTGGATATCTTCTTCAACTATTTCAATGTCATTAAAGGTGTTTTCTGCTTTTCCGGGACGCGCCCAACCCAAAATTTCGACCTGGTTTAGTAAGCCCAATAAACGTTTGATTTAAAAGGTTAAAAAAAAAAGGTTCGGATTAAAAATGAACATTTTTTTATGTTTGCGCGCTTAAAAACTCTCTAAAAAAAATCTGCACGATATTTTTAAGATATTATGCCACTAATCAAATGTAATTAAAGGTTTTTTTGGCGTTTCTTGGATGCGGGTAGCTCTAAATTTAAACTTAGCGAAATAAGCTTAAAAAAAGATGGTAAGAAAATGTTACCAAAAGTGTGTAGGATTAATCATAAAAATACCTTATTTCCGCACTTCGAAACTGTCTAATGACTGGCTTGACGACATCCTGGATATCTTTTTCAACTATTTCAATGTCTTTAAAGGTGTTTTCTGCTTTTCCAGAACGTGCCCAACCCAAAATTTCTACCTGGTTTAGTAAGCCCAATCAAAGTTTGATTTAAAAGGTTACAAAAAAAAGGTTCGGATTAAACATGAACATTTTTATGTTTGCGCGCTTAAAAACTCTCTAAAAAAAAATCTGCAAGATATTTTTAAGATATTATGCCACTAATCAAATGTAATTAAAGGTTCTTTGGGCGTTTCTTGGATGCGGGTAGCCCAAAATTTAAACTTAGCGAAATAAGCTTAAAAAAAGATGTTAAGAAAATGTTACCAAAAGTGTGTAGGATTAATCATAAAAATACCTTATTTGCGCACTTTGAAACTGTCTAAAGACTGGCTTGACGACATCCTGGATATCTTCTTCAACTATTTCAATGTCATTAAAGGTGTTTTCTGCTTTTCCGGGATGCGCCCAACCCAAAATTTCTACCTGGTTTAGTAAGCCCAATGAAAGTTTGATTTAAAAGGTTTCAAAAAAAAGGTTCGGATTAAACATGAACATTTTTTTATGTTTGCGCGCTTAAAAACTCTCTAAAAAAAATCTGCACGATATTTTTAAGATATTATGCCACTAATCAAACGTAATTAAAGGTTCTCTGGGCGTTTCTTGGATGCGGGTAGCCCAAAATTCAAACCTAGCGAAATAAGCTTAAAAAAAGATGTTAAGAAAATGTTACCAAAAGTGTGTAGGATTAATCATAAAAATACCTTATTTGCGCACTTCGAAACTGTCTAAAGACTGGCTTGACGACATCCTGGATATCTTCCTCAACTATTTCAATGTCATTAAAGATGTTTTCTGCTTTTCCGGGACGCGCCCAACCCAAAATTTCTACCTGGTTTAGTAAGCCCAATCAAAGTTTGATTTAAAAGGTTACAAAAAAAAGGTTCGGATTAAACATGAACATTTTTTTATGTTTGCGCGCTTAAAAACTCTCTAAAAAAAAATCTGCACGATATTTTTAAGATATTATGCCACTAATCAAATGTAATTAAAGGTTCTTTGGGCGTTTCTTGGATGCGGGTAGCCCAAAATTTAAACTTAGCGAAATAAGCTTAAAAAAAGATGTTAAGAAAATGTTATCAAAAGTGTGTAGGATTAATCATAAAAATACCTTATTTGCGCACTTCGAAACTGTCTAAAGACTGGCTTGACGAGATCCTGGATATCTTCTTCAACTATTTCAATGTCATTAAAGATGTTTTCTGCTTTTCCTTGATGCGCCCAACCCAAAATTTCTACCTGGTTTAGTAAGCCCAATCAAAGTTTGATTTAAAAGGTTAAAAAAAAAAGGTTCGGATTAAACATGAACATTCTTTTATGTTTGCGCGCTTAAAAACTCTCTAAAAAAAATCTGCGCGATATTTTTAAGATATTATGCCACTAATCAAATGTAATTAAAGGTTCTTTGGGCGTTTCTTGGATGCTCGAAGCCCAAAATTTAAACTTAGCGAAATAAGCTTAAAAAAAGATTTTAAGAAAATGTTACCAAAAGTGTGTAGGATTAATCAAAAAAATACCTTATTTGCGCACTTCGAAACTGTCTAAAGACTGGCTTGACGACATCCTGGATATCTTCTTTAACTATTTCAATGTCATTAAAGGTGTTTTCTGCTTTTCCGGGATGCGCCCAACCAAAAATTTCTACCTGGTTTAGTAAGCCCAATCAAAGTTTGATTTAAAAGGTTACAAAAAAAAAGGTTCGGATTAAACATGAACATTTTTTTATGTTTGCGCGCTTAAAAACTCTCTAAAAAAAATCTGCACGATATTTTTAAGATATTATGCCACTAATCAAACGTAATTAAAGATTCTCTGGGCGTTTCTTGGATGCGGGTAGCCCAAAATTCAAACCTAGCGAAATAAGCTTAAAAAAACATGTTAAGAAAATGTTACCAAAAGTGTGTAGGATTAATCATAAAAATACCTTATTTGCGCACTTCCAAACTGTCTAAAGACTGGCTTGACCACATCCTGGATATCTTCTTCAACTATTTCAATGTCATTAAAGGTGTTTTCTGCTTTTCCGGGACGCGCCCAACCCAAAATTTCTACCTGGTTTAGTAAGCCCAATCAAAGTTTGATTTAAAAGGTTACAAAAAAAAGATTCGGATTAAACATGAACATTTTTTTATGTTTGCGCGCTTAAAAACTCTCTAAAAAAAATGTGCACGATATTTTTAAGATATTATGCCACTAATCAAATGTAATTAAAGGTTCTTTGGGCGTTTCTAGGATGGGGGTAGCCCAAAATTTAAACTTAGCGAAATAAGCTTAAAAAAAGATGTTAAGAAAATGTTACCAAAACGGTGTAGGATTGATCATAAAAATACCTTATTTGCGCACTTCGAAACTGTCTAAAGACTGGCTTGACCACATCCTGGATATATTCTTCGACTATTTCAATGTCATTAAAGGTGTTTTCTGCTTTTCCGGGACGCGCCCAACCCAAAATTTCTAACTGCCTTAGTAAGCCCAATCAAAGTTTGATTTAAAAGGTTACAACAAAAAGGTTCGGATTACACATGAACATTTTTTTATGTTTGCGCGCTTAAAAACTCTCTAAAAAAAAATCTGCACGATATTTTTAAGATATTATGCCACTAATCAAATGTAATTAAAGGTTCTTTGGGCGTTTCTTGGATGCGGGTAGCCCAAAATTTAAACTTAGCGAAATAAGCTTAAAAAAAGATGTTAAGAAAATGTTACCAAAAGTGTGTAGGATTAATCATAAAAATACCTTATTTGCGCACTTCGAAACTGTCTAAAGACTGGCTTGACGACATCCTGGATGTCTTCTTCAACTATTTCAATGTCATTAAAGGTGTTTTCTGCTTTTCCGGGACGCGCCCAACCCAAAATTTCTACCTGGTTTAGTAAGCCCAATCAAAGTTTGATTTAAAAGGTTACAAAAAAAAGGTTCGGATTAAACATGAACATTTTTTTATGTTTGCGCGCTTAAAAACTCTCTAAAAAAATCTCGACCATATTTTTAAGATATTATGCCACTAATCAAATGTAATTGAAGGTTCTTTGGGCGTTTCTAGGATGCGGGTAGGCCAAAATTTAAACTTAGCGAAATAAGCTTAAAAAAAGATGTTAAGAAAATGTTACCAAAAGTGTGTAGGATTAATCATAAAAATACCTTATTTGCGCACTTTGAAACTGTCTAAAGACTGGCTTGACGACATCCTGGATATCTTCTTCAACTATTTCAATGTCATTAAAGGTGTTTTCTGCTTTTCCGGGATGCGCCCAACCCAAAATTTCTACCTGGTTTAGTAAGCCCAATCAAAGTTTGATTTAAAAGGTTACAAAAAAAAGGTTCGGATTAAACATGAACATTTTTTTATGTTTGCGCGCTTAAAAACTCTCTAAAAAAAATCTGCACGATATTTTTAAGATATTATGCCACTAATCAAACGTAATTAAAGGTTCTCTGGGCGTTTCTTGGATGCGGGTAGCCCAAAATTCAAACCTAGCGAAATAAGCTTAAAAAAAAATGTTAAGAAAATGTTACCAAAAGTGTGTAGGATTAATCATAAAAATACCTTATTTGCGCACTTCGAAACTGTCTAAAGACTGGCTTGACGACATCCTGGATATCTTCTTCAACTATTTCAATGTCATTAAAGGTGTTTTCTGCTTTTCCGGGACGCGCCCAACCCAAAATTTCTACCTGGTTTAGTAAGCCCAATCAAAGTTTGATTTAAAAGGTTACAAGAAAAAGGTTCGGATTAAACATGAACATTTTTTTATGTTTGCGCGCTTAAAAACTGTCAAAAAAAATCTGCACGATATTTTTAAGATATTATGCCACTAATCAAATGTAATTAAAGGTTCTTTTGAAGTTTCTTGGATGCGGGTAGCCCAAAATTTAAACTTAGCGAAATAAGCTTAAAAAAAGATGTTAAGAAAATGTTACCAAAAGTGTGTAGGATTAATCATAAAAATACCTTATTTGCGCACTTCGAAACTGTCTAAAGACTGGCTCGACGACATCCTGGATATCTTCTTCAACTATTTCAATGTCATTAAAGGTGTCTTCTGCTTTTCCGGGACGCGCCCAACCCAAAATTTCTACTTGGTTTAGTAAGCCCAATC
Source organism: Porites lutea (assembly GCF_958299795.1). NCBI lineage: Eukaryota > Metazoa > Cnidaria > Anthozoa > Scleractinia > Poritidae > Porites > Porites lutea. The sequence goes on along the minus strand of NC_133211.1, from coordinate 28,772,338 downwards.
AAAGTTTGATTTAAAAGGTTACAAAAACAAGGTTCGGATTAAACATGAACATTTTTTTATGTTTGCGCGCTTAAAAACTCTCTAAAAAAAATCTGCACGATATTTTTAAGATATTTTGCCACTAATCAAATGTAATTAAAGGTTCTTTGGGCGTTTTTTGGATGCGGGTAGCCCAAAATTTAAACTTAGCGAAATAAGCTAAAAAAAAGATATTAAGAAAATGATACCAAAAGTGTGTAGGATTAATCATAAAACTACCTTATTTGCGCACTTCGAAACTGTCTAAAGACTGGCTTGACCACATCCTGGATATCTTCTTCAACTATTTCAATGTCATTAAAGGTGTTTTCTGCTTTTCCGTTACGCGCCCAACCCAAAATTTCTACCTGGTTTAGTAAGCCCAATCAAAGTTTGATTTATGTTTGCGCGCTTAAAACTCTCTAAAAAAAATCTGGACCATATTTTTAAGATATTATGCCACTAATCAAATGTAATTAAAGGTTCTTTTGACGTTTCTTGGGTGCGGATAGCCCAAAATTTAAACTTATCGAAATAAGCTTAAAAAAAGATGTTAAGAAAATGTTACCAAAAGTGTGTAGGATTAATCATAAAAATACCTTATTTGCGCACTTCGAAACTGTCTAAAGACTGGCTTGACGACATCCTGGATATCTTTTTCAACTATTTCCATGTCATTAAAGGTGTTTTCTGCTTTTCCGGGACGCGCCCAACCCAAAATTTCTACCTGGTTTAGTAAGCCCAATCAAAGTTTGATTTAAAAGGTTACAAAAAAAAGGTTCGGATTAAACATGAACATTTTTTTATGTTTGCGCGCTTAAAAACTCTCTAAATAAAATCTGCTGGATATTTTTAAGATATTCTGCCACTAATCAAATGTAATTAAAGGTTCTTTGGGCGTTTCTTGGATGCGGGTAGCCCAAAATTTAAACTTAGCGAAACAAGCTTAAAAAAAGTTGTTAAGAAAAGGTTACCAAAAGTGTGAAGGATTAATCATAAAAATACCTTATTTGCGCACTTCGAAACTGTCTAAAGACTGGCTTGACAACATCCTGGATATATTCTTCAACTATTTCAATGTCATTAAAGGTGTTTTCTGCTTTTCCGTTACGCGCCCAACCCAAAATTTCTACCTGGTTTAGTAAGCCCAATCAAAGTTTGATTTAAAAGGTTACAAAAAAAAGGTTCGGATTAAACATGAACATTTTTTTATGTTTGCGCGCTTAAAAACTCTCTAAAAAAAATCTGCACCATATTTTTAAGATATTATGCCACTAATCAAATGTAATTAAAGGTTCTTTGGGCGTTTCTTGGATGCGGGTAGCCCAAAATTTAAACTTAGCGAAATAAGCTTAAAAAAAGATGTTAAGAAAATGTTACCAAAAGTGTGTAGGATTAATCATAAAAATACCTGATTTGCGCACTTCGAAACTGTCTAAAGACTGGCTTGACGACATCTTGGATATCTTCTGCAACTATTTCAATGTCATTAAAGGTGTTTTCTGCTTTTCCAGGACGCGCCCAACCCAAAATTTCTACCTGGTTTAGTAAGCCCAATCAAAGTTTGATTTAAAAGGTTACAAAAAAAAGGTTCGGATTAAACATGAACATTTTTTTTATGTTTGCGGGCTTAAAAACTCTCTAAAAAAAATCTGCACCATATTTATAAGATATTATGCCACTAATCAAATGTAATTAAAGGTTCTTTGGGCGTTTCTTGGATGCGGGTAGCCCAAAATTTAAACTTAGCGAAATAAGCTTAAAAAAAGATGTTAAGAAAATGTTACCAAAAGTGTGTAGGATTAATCATAAAAATACCTTATTTGCGCACTTCCAAACTGTCTAAAGACTGGCTTGACGACATCCTGGATATCTTCTTCAACTATTTCAATGTCATTAAAGGTGTTTTCTGCTTTTCCGGGACGCGCCCAACCCAAAATTTCTACCTGGTTTAGTAAGCCCAATCAAAGTTTGATTTAAAAGGTTACAAAAAAAAGGTTCGGATTAAACATGAACATTTTTTTATGTTTGCGCGCTTAAAAACTCTCTAAAAAAAATCTGGACCATATTTTTAAGATATTATGCCACTAATCAAATGTAATTAAAGGTTCTTTGGGCGTTTCTTGGATGCGGGTAGCCCAAAATTTAAACTTAGCGAAATAAGCTTAAAAAAAAGATGTTAAGAAAATGTTACCAAAAGTGTGTAGGATTAATCATAAAAATACCTTATTTGCGCACTTCGAAACTGTCTAAAGACTGGCTTGACGACATCCTGGATATCTTCTTCAACTATTTCAATGTCATTAAAGGTGTTTTCTGCTTTTTCGGGACGCGCCCAACCCAAAATTTCTACCTGGTTTAGTAAGCCCAATCAAAGTTTGATTTAAAAGGTTACAAAAAAAAGGTTCGGATTAAACATGAACATTTTTTTATGTTTGCGCGCTTAAAAACTCTCTAAAAAAAATCTGCACGATATTTTTAAGATATTATGCCACTAATCAAATGTAATTAAAGGTTCTTTGGTCGTTTCTTGCATGCGGGTAGCCCAAAATTTAAACTTAGCGAAATAAGCTTAAAAAAAGATGTTAAGAAAATGTTACCAAAAGTGTGTAGGATTAATCATAAAAATACCTTATTTGAGCACTTCGAAACTGTCTAAAGACTGGCTTGACGACATCCTGGATATATTCTTTAACTATTTCAATGTCATTAAAGGTGTTTTCTGCTTTTTCGGGACGCGCCCAACCCTAAATTTCTACCTGGTTTAGTAAGCCCAATGAAAGTTTGATTTAAAAGGTTACAAAAAAAAGGTTCGGATTAAACATGAACATTTTTTTATGTTTGCGCGCTTAAAAACTCTCTAAAAAAAATCTGTACGATATTTTTAAGATATTATGCCACTAATCAAATGTAATTAAAGGTTCTTTGGTCGTTTCTTGGATGCGGGAAGCCCAAAATTTAAACTTAGCGAAATAAGCTTAAAAAAAGTTGTTAAGAAAATGTTACCAAAAGTGTGTAGGATTAATCATAAAAATACCTTATTTGCGCACTTCGAAACTGTCTAAAGACTGGCTTGACGACATGCTGGATATCTTCTTCAACTATTTCAATGTCATTAAAGGTGTTTTCTGCTTTTCCGGGACGCGCCCAACCCAAAATTTCTATCTGGTTTAGTAAGCCCAATCAACGTTTGATTTAAAAGGTTACAAAAAAAAGGTTCGGATTAAACATGAACATTTTTTTATGTTTGCGCGCTTAAAAACTCTCTAAAAAAAATCTGCACGATATTTTTAAGATATTATGCCACTAATCAAATGTAATTAAAGGTTCTTTGGGCGTTTCTTGCATGCGGGTAGCCCAAAATTTAAACTTAGCGAAATAAGCTTAAAAAAAGATGTTAGGAAAATGTTACCAAAAGTGTGTAGGATTAATCATAAAAATACCTTATTTGCGCACTTCGAAACTGTCTAAAGACTGGCTTGACGACATCCTGGATATCTTCTTCAACTATTTCAATGTCATTAAAGGTGTTTTCTGCTTTTCCGGGACGCGCCCAACCCAAAATTTCTACCTGGTTTAGTAAGCCCAATCAAAGTTTGATTTAAAAGGTTACAAAAAAAAGGTTCGGATTAAACATGAACATTTTTTTATGTTTGCGCGCTTAAAAACTCTCTAAAAAAAATCTGCACCATATTTTTAAGATATTATGCCACTAATCAAATGTAATTAAAGGTTCTTTAGCCGTTTCTTGGATGCGGGTAGCCCAAAATTTAAACTTACCGAAATAAGCTTAAAAAAAGATGTTAAGAAAATGTTACATAAAGTGTGTAGGATTAATTATAAAAATACCTTATTTGCGCACTTCGAAACTGTCTAAAGACTGGCTTGACGACATCCTGGATATCTTCTTCAACTATTTCAATGTCATTAAAGGTGTTTTCTGCTTTTTCGGGACGCGCCCAACCCAAAATTTCTACCTGGTTTAGTAAGCCTAATCAAAGTTTGATTTAAAAGGTGACAAAAAAAAGGTTCGGATTAAACATCAACATTTTTTTATGTTTGCGCGCTTAAAAACTCTCTAAAAAAAATCTGCACCATATTTTTAAGATATTATGCCACTAATCAAATGTAATTAAAGGTTCTTTGGGCGTTTCTTGGATGCGGGTAGCCCAAAATTTAAACTTAGCGAAATAAGCTTAAAAAAAGATGTTAAGAAAATGTTACCAAAAGTGTGTAGGATTAATTATAAAAATACCTTATTTACGCACTTCGAAACTGTCTAAAGACTGGCTTGACGACATCCTGGATATCTTCTTCAACTATTTCAATGTCATTAAAGGTGTTTTCTGCTTTTTCGGGACGCGCCCAACCCAAAATTTCTACCTGTTTTAGTAAGCCCAATCAAAGTTTGATTTAAAAGGTTACAAAAAAAATGTTCAGATTAAACATGAACATTTTTTTATGTTTGCGCGCTTAAAAACTCTCTAAAAAAAATCTGCACGATATTTTTAAGATATTATGCCACTAATCAAATGTAATTAAAGGTTCTTTGGGCGTTTCTTGCATGCGGGTAGCCCAAAATTGAAACTTAGCGAAATAAGCTTAAAAAAAGATGTTAAGAAAATGTTACCAAAAGTGTGTAGGATTATTCATAAAAATACCTTATTTGCGCACTTCGAAACTGTCTAAAGACTGGCTTGACGACATCCTGGATATCTTCTTCAACTATTTCAATGTCATTAAAGGTGTTTTCTGCTTTTCCGGGTCGCGCCCAACCCAAAATTTCTACCTGGTTTAGTAAGCCCAAGCAACGTTAGATTTAAAAGGTTACAAAAAAAAGGTTCGGATTAAACATGAACATTTTTTTATGTTTGCGCGCTTAAAAACTCTCTAAAAAAAAACTGCACGATATTTTTAAGATATTATGCCACTAATCAAACGTAATTAAAGGTTCTTTGGGCGTTTCTTGGATGCGGGTAGCCCAAAATTTAAACTTAGAGAAATAAGCTTAAAAAAAGATGTTAAGAAAATGTTACCAAAAGTGTGTAGGATTAATCATAAAAATACCTTATTTGCGCACTTCGAAACTGTCTAAAGACTGGCTTGACGACATCCTGGATATCTTCTTCAACTATTTCAATGTCATTAAAGGTGTTTTCTGCTTTTTCGGGACGCGCCCAACCCAAAATTTCTATCTGGTTTAGTAAGCCCAATCAAAGTTTGATTTAAAAGGTTACAAAAAAAAGGTTCGGATTAAACATGAACATTTTTTTATGTTTGCGCGCTTAAAAACTCTCTAAAAAAAATCTGCACGATATTTTTAAGATATTATGCCACTAATCAAATGTAATTAAAGGTTCTTTGGGCGTTTCTTGGATGCAGGTAGCCCAAAATTTAAACGTAGCGAAATAAGCTTAAAAAAAGATGTTAAGAAAATGTTACCAAAAGTGTGTAGGATTAATCATAAAGATACCTTATTTGCGCACTTCGAAACTGTCTAAAGACTGGCTTAACGACATCCTGGATATCTTCTTCAATTATTTCAATGTCATTAAAGGTGTTTTCTGCTTTTCCGGGACGCGCCCAACCCAAAATTTCTACCTGGTTTAGTAAGCCCAATCAACGTTTGATTTAAAAGGTTACAAAAAAAAAGTTCGGATTAAACATGAACATTTTTTTATGTTTGCGCGCTTAAAAACTCTCTAAAAAAAATCTGCACGATATTTTTAAGATATTATGCCACTAATCAAATGTAATTAAAGGTTCTTTGGGCGTTTCTTGGATGCAGGTAGCCCAAAATTTAAACGTAGCGAAATAAGCTTAAAAAAAGATGTTAAGAAAATGTTACCAAAAGTGTGTAGGATTAATCATAAAGATACCTTATTTGCGCACTTCGAAACTGTCTAAAGACTGGCTTGACGACATCCTGGATATCTTCTTCAACTATTTCAATGTCATTAAAGGTGTTTTCTGCTTTTCCGGGACGCGCCCAACCCAAAATTTCTACCTGGTTTAGTAAGCCCAATCAAAGTTTGATTTAAAAGGTTACAAAAAAAAGGTTCGGATTAAACATGAACATTTTTTTATGTTTGCGCGCTTAAAAACTCTCTAAAAAAAATCTGCACCATATTTTTAAGATATTATGCCACTAATCAAATGTAATTAAAGGTTCTTTGGGCGTTTCTTGGATGCGGGTAGCCCAAAATTTAAACTTAGCGAAATAAGCTTAAAAAAAGATGTTAAGAAAATGTTACCAAAAGTGTGTAGGATTAATCATAAAAATACCTTATTTACGCACTTCGAAACTGTCTAAAGACTGGCTTGACGACATCCTGGATATATTCTTCAACTATTTCAATGTCATTAAAGGTGTTTTCTGCTTTTCCGGGACGCGCCCAACCCAAAATTTCTACCTGGTTTAGTAAGCCCAATCAAAGTTTGATTTAAAAGGTTACAAAAAAAAGATTCGGATTAAACATGAACATTTTTTTATGTTTGCGCGCTTAAAAACTCTCTAAAAAAAATCTGCACGATATTTTTAAGATATTATGCCACTAATCAAATGTAATTAAAGGTTCTTTGGGCGTTTCTTGCATGCGGGTAGCCCGAAATTTAAACTTAGCGAAATAAGCTTAAAAAAAGATGTTAGGAAAATGTTACCAAAAGTGTGTAGGATTAATCATAAAAATACCTTCTTTGCGCACTTCCAAACTGTCTAAAGACTGGCTCGACGACATGCTGGATATCTTCTTCAACTATTTCAATGTCATTAAAGGTGTTTTCTGCTTTTCCGGGACGCGCCCAACCCAAAATTTCTATCTGGTTTAGTAAGCCCAATCAAAGTTTGATTTAAAAGGTTACAAAAAAAAGGTTCGGATTAAACATGAACATTTTTTAATGTTTGCGCGCTTAAAAACTCTTTAAAAAAAATCTGGACAATAATTTTTAAGATATTATGCCACTAATCAAATGTAATTAAAGGTTCTTTGGGCGTTTCTTGGATGCGGGTAGCCCAAAATTTAAACTTAGCGAAATAAGCTTAAAAAAAAGATGTTAAGAAAATGTTACCAAAAGTGTGTAGGATTAATCATAAAAATACCTTATTTGCGCACTTCCAAACTGTCTAAAGACTGGCTTGACGACATCCTGGATATCTTCTTCAACTATTTCAATGTCATTAAAGGTGTTTTCTGCTTTTCCGGGACGCGCCCAACCCAAAATTTCTATCTGGTTTAGTAAGCCCAATCAAAGTTTGATTTAAAAGGTTACAAAAAAAAGGTTCGGATTAAACATGAACATTTTTTTATGTTTGCGCGCTTAAAAACTCTCTAAAAAAAATCTGGACAATAATTTTTAAGATATTATGCCACTAATCAAATGTAATTAAAGGTTCTTTGGGCGTTTCTTGGATGCGGGTAGCCCAAAATTTAAACTTAGCGAAATAAGCTTAAAAAAAAGATGTTAAGAAAATGTTACCAAAAGTGTGTAGGATTAATCATAAAAATACCTTATTTGCGCACTTCGAAACTGTCTAAAGACTGGCTTGACGACATCCTGGATATCTTCTTCAACTATTTCAATGTCATTAAAGGTGTTTTCTGCTTTTCCGGGACGCGCCCAACCCAAAATTTCTACCTGGTTTAGTAAGCCCAATCAAAGTTTGATTTCAAAGGTTACAAAAAAAAGGTTCGGATTAAACATGAACATTTTTTTATGTTTGCGCGCTTAAAAACTCTCTAAAAAAAATCTGCACGATATTTTTAAGATATTATGCCACTAATCAAATGTAATTAAAGGTTCTTTGGTCGTTTCTTGGATGCGGGTAGCCCAAAATTTAAACTTAGCGAAATAAGCTTAAAAAAAGATGTTAAGAAAATGTTACCAAAAGTGTGTAGGATTAATGATAAAAATACCTTATTTGCGCACTTCGAAACTGTCTAAAGACTGGCTTGACCACATCCTGGATATCTTCTTCCACTATTTCAATGTCATTAAAGGTGTTTTCTGCTTTTCCGGGACGCGCCCAACCCAAAATTTCTACCTGGTTTAGTAAGCCCAATCAAAGTTTGATTTAAAAGGTTACAAAAAAAAAGGTTCGGATTAAACATGAACATTTTTTTATGTTTGCGCGCTTAAAAACTCTCTAAAAAAAATCTGCACGATATTTTTAAGATATTATGCCACTAATCAAATGTAATTAAAGGTTCTTTGGTCGTTTCTTGGATGCGGGTAGCCCAAAATTTAAACTTAGCGAAATAAGCTTAAAAAAAGATGTTAAGAAAATGTTACCAAAAGTGTGTAGGATTAATCATAAAAATACCTTATTTGCGCACTTCGAAACTGTCTAAAGACTGGCTTGACCACATCCTGGATATCTTCTTCAACTATTTCAATGTCATTAAAGGTGTTTTCTGCTTTTCCGGGACGCGCCCAACCCAAAATTTCTTCCTGGTTTAGTAAGCCCAATCAAAGTTTGATTTAAAAGGTTACAAAAAAAAGGTTCGGATTAAACATGAACATTTTTTTATGTTTGCGCGCTTAAAAACTCTCTCAAAAAAGAAATTTTTGGTTGGGCGCATCACGGAAAAGAAGAGAACACCTTTAATGACATTGAAATAGTTGAAGAATATATCCAGGATGTGGTCAAGCCAGCCTTTAGACAGTTTCGAAGTGCGCAAATAAGGTATTTTTATCATTAATCCTACACACTTTTGGTAACATTTTCTTAACATCTTTTTTTAAGCTTATTTCGCTAAGTTTAAATTTTGGGCTACCCGCATCCAAGAAACGCCCAAAGAACCTTTAATTACATTTGATTAGTGGCATAATATCTTAAAAATATCGTGCAGATTTTTTTTCGAGAGTTTTTAAGCGCGCAAACGTAAAAAAATCTTCATGTTTAATCCGAACTTTTTTTTTGTAACCTTTTAAATCAAACTTTGATTCGGCTTACTAAACCAGATAGAAATTTTGGGTTAGGCGCATCACGGTTAAGCAGAAAACACCTTTAATGACATTGAAATAGTTGAAGAATATATCCAGGATGTGGTCAAGCCAGTCTTTAGACAGTTTCGAAGTGCGCAAATAAGGTATTTTTATGATTAATCCTACACACTTTTGGTAACATTTTCTTAACATCTTTTTTTAAGCTTATTTCGCTAAGTTTAAATTTTGGGCTATCCGCATCTAAGAAACGCCCAAAGAACCTTTAATTAAATTTGATTAGTGGCATAATATCTTAAAAATATCGTCCAGATTTTTTTAAGAGAGTTTTTAAGCGCGCAAACATAAAAAAATGTTCCTTTTAAATCAAACTTTGATTGGGCTTACTAAACCAGGTAGAAATTTTGGGTTGGGCGCGTCCCGGAAAAGCAGAAAACACCTTTAATGACATTGAAATAGTTGAAGAAGATATCCAGGATGTGGTCAAGCCAGCCTTTAGACAGTTTTGGTAACATTTTCTTAACATCTTTTTTTAAGCTTATTTCGCTAAGTTTTAATTTTGGGCTACCCGCATCCAACAAACGCCCAAAGAACCTTTAATTACGTTTGATTAGTGGCATAATATCTTAAAAATATGGTGCAGATTTTTTTTAGAGAGTTTTTAAGCGCGCAAACGTAAAAAAATCTTCATGTTTAATCCGAACTTTTTTTTTGTAACCTTTTAAATCAAACTTTGATTGGGCTTACTAAACCAGGTAGAAATTTTGTGTTGGGCGCGTCCCGGAAAAACAGAAAACACCTTTAATGACATTGAAATAGTTCAAGAAGATATCCAGGATGTCGTCATGCCAGTCTTTAGACAGTTTCGAAGTAGGCAAATAAGGTATTTTTATGATTAATCCTACACACTTTTGGTAACATTTTCTTAACATCTTTTTTTAAGCTTATCTCGCTAAGTTTAAATTTTGGGCTACCCGCATCCAAGAAACGCCCAAAGAACCTTTAATTACATTTGATTAGTGGCATAATATCTTAAAAATATCGTGCAGATTTTTTTTAGAGAGTTTTTAAGCGCGCAAACATAAAAAAATGTTCATGTTTAATCCGAACCTTTTTTTTTGTAACCTTTTAAATCAAACTTTGATTGGGCTTACTAAACCAGGTAGAAATTTTGGGTTGGGCGCGTCCCGGAAAAGCAGAAAACACCTTTAATGACATTGAAATAGTTGAAGAATATATCCAGGATGTCGTCAAGCCAGTCTTTAGACAGTTTCGAAGTGCGCAAATAAGGTATTTTTATGATTAATCCTACACACTTTTGGTAACATTTTCTTAACATCTTTTTTTAAGCTTATTTGGCTAAGTTTAAATTTTGGGCTACCCGCATCCAAGAAACGCCCAAAGAACCTTTAATTACATTTGATTAGTGGCATAATATCTTAAAAATATGGTGCAGATTTTTTTTAGAGAGTTTTTAAGCGCGCAAACATAAAAAAATGTTCATGTTTAATCCCAACCTTTTTTTTTTAACCTTTTAAATCAAACTTTGATTGGGCTTACTAAACCAGGTAGAAATTTTGGGTTGGGCGCGTCCCGGAAAAGCAGAAAACACCTTTAATGACATTGAAATAGTTGAAGAAGATATCCAGGATGTCGTCAAGCCAGTCTTTAGACAGTTTCGTAGTGCGCAAATAATTTATTTTTATGATTAATCCTACACACTTTTGGTAACATTTTCTTAACATCTTTTTTTAAGCTTATTTCGCTAAGTTTAAATTTTGGGCTACCCGCATCCAAGAAACGCCCAAAGAACCTTTAATTACATTTGATTAGTGGCATAATATCTTAAAAATATGGTCCAGATTTTTTTTAGAGAGTTTTTAAGCGCGCAAACATAAAAAAATGTTCATGTTTAATCCGAACCTTTTTTTTTTAACCTTTTAAAACAAACTTTGATTGGGCTTACTAAACCAGGTAGAAATTTTGGGTTGGGCGCGTCCCGGAAAAGCAGAAAACACCTTTAATGACATTGAAATAGTTGAAGAAGATATCCAGGATGTCGTCAAGCCAGTCTTTAGACAGTTTCGTAGTGCGCAAATAATTTATTTTTATGATTAATCCTACACACTTTTGGTAACATTTTCCTAACATCTTTTTTTAAGCTTATTTCGCTAAGTTTAAATTTTGGGCTACCCGCATCCAAGAAACGCCCAAAGAACCTTTAATTACATTTGATTAGTGGCATAATATCTTAAAAATATGGTCCACATTTTTTTTAGAGAGTTTTTAAGCGCGCAAACATAAAAAAATGTTCATGTTTAATCCGAACCTTTTTTTTTTAACCTTTTAAAACAAACTTTGATTGGGCTTACTAAACCAGGTAGAAATTTTGGGTTGGGCGCGTCCCGGAAAAGCAGAAAACACCTTTAATGACATTGAAATAGTTGAAGAAGATATCCAGGATGTCGTCAAGCCAGTCTTTAGACAGTTTCGTAGTGCGCAAATAATTTATTTTTATGATTAATCCTACACACTTTTGGTAACATTTTCCTAACATCTTTTTTTAAGCTTATTTCGCTAAGTTTAAATTTTGGGCTACCCGCATCCAAGAAACGCCCAAAGAACCTTTAATTACATTTGATTAGTGGCATAATATCTTAAAAATATGGTGCAGATTTTTTTTAGAGAGTTTTTAAGCGCGCAAACATAAAAAAATGTTCATGTTTAATCCGAACCTTTTTTTTTGTAACCTTTTAAATCAAACTTTGATTGGGCTTGCTAAACCAGGTAGAAATTTTGGGTTGGGCGCGTCCCGGAAAAGCAGAAAACACCTTTAATGACATTGAAATAGTTGAAGAATATATCCAGGATGTCGTCAAGCCAGTCTTTAGACAGTTTCGAAGTGCGCAAATAAGGTATTTTTATGATTAATCCTACACACTTTTGGTAACATTTTCTTAACATCTTTTTTTAAGCTTATTTCGCTAAGTTTAAATTTTGGGCTACCCGCATCCAAGAAACGCCCAAAGAACCTTTAATTACATTTGATTAGTGGCATAATATCTTAAAAATATGGTGCAGATTTTTTTTAGAGAGTTTTTAAGCGCGCAAACATAAAAAAATGTTCATGTTTAATCCCAACCTTTTTTTTGTAACCTTTTAAATCAAACTTTGATTGGGCTTACTAAACCAGGTAGAAATTTTGGGTTGGGCGCGTCCCGGAAAAGCAGAAAACACCTTTAATGACATTGAAATAGTTGAAGAAGATATCCAGGATGTCGTCAGGTAAGTCTTTAGACAGTTTCGAAGTGCGCAAATAAGGTATTTTTATGATTAATCCTACACACTTTTGGTAACATTTTCTTAACATCTTTTTTTAAGCTTATTTCGCTAAGTTTAAATTTTGGGCTACCCGCATCCAAGAAACGCCCAAAGAACCTTTAATTACATTTGATTAGTGGCATAATATCTTAAAAATATCGTGCAGATTTTTTTTAGAGAGTTTTTAAGCGCGCAAACATAAAAAAATGTTCATGTTTAATCGGAACCTTTTTTTTTTAACCTTTTAAATCAACCTTTGATTGGGCTTACTAAACCAGGTAGAAATTTTGGGTTGGGCGCGTCCCGGAAAAGCAGAAAACACCTTTAATGACATTGAAATAGTTGAAGAAGATATCCAGGATGTCGTCAAGCCAGTCTTTAGACAGTTTCGTAGTGCGCAAATAATTTATTTTTATGATTAATCCTAGACACTTTTGGTAACATTTTCTTAACATCTTTTTTTAAGCTTATTTCGCTAAGTTTAAATTTTGGGCTACCCGCATCCAAGAAACGCCCAGAGAACCTTTAATTACATTTGATTAGTGGCATAATATCTTAAAGATATGGTCGAGATTTTTTTTAGAGAGTTTTTAAGCGCGCAAACATAAAAAAATGTTCATGTTTAATCCGAACCTTTTTTTTTTAACCTTTTAAAACAAACTTTGATTGGGCTTACTAAACCAGGTAGAAATTTTGGGTTGGGCGCGTCCCGGAAAAGCAGAAAACACCTTTAATGACATTGAAATAGTTGAAGAAGATATCCAGGATGTCGTCAAGCCAGTCTTTAGACAATTTCGTAGTGCGCAAATAATTTATTTTTATGATTAATCCTACACACTTTTGGTAACATTTTCCTAACATCTTTTTTTAAGCTTATTTCGCTAAGTTTAAATTTTGGGCTACCCGCATCCAAGAAACGCCCAAAGAACCTTTAATTACATTTGATTAGTGGCATAATATCTTAAAAATATGGTGCAGATTTTTTTTAGAGAGTTTTTAAGCGCGCAAACATAAAAAAATGTTCATGTTTAATCCCAACCTTTTTTTTGTAACCTTTTAAATCAAACTTTGATTGGGCTTACTAAACCAGGTAGAAATTTTGGGTTGGGCGCGTCCCGGAAAAGCAGAAAACACCTTTAATGACATTGAAATAGTTGAAGAAGATATCCAGGATGTCGTCAAGCCAGTCTTTAGACAGTTTCGTAGTGCGCAAATAATTTATTTTTATGATTAATCCTACACACTTTTGGTAACATTTTCCTAACATCTTTTTTTAAGCTTATTTCGCTAAGTTTAAATTTTGGGCTACCCGCATCCAAGAAACGCCAAAAGAACCTTTAATTACATTTGATTAGTGGCATAATATCTTAAAAATATCGTGCAGATTTTTTTTAGAGAGTTTTTAAGCGCGGAAACATTAAAAAAAATGTTCATGTTTAATCCGAATCTTTTTTTTGTAACCTTTTAAATCAAACTTTGATTGGGCTTACTAAACCAGGTAGAAATTTTGGGTTGGGCGCGTCCCGGAAAAGGAGAAAACACCTTTAAAAAAAGATGTTAAGAAAATGTTACCAAAAGTGTGTAGGATTAATCATAAAAATACCTTATTTGCGCACTTCGAAACTGTCTAAAGACTGGCTTGACCACATCCTGGATATATTCTTCAACTATTTCAATGTCATTAAAGGTGTTTTCTGCTTTTCCGGGACGCGCCCAACCCCAAATTTCTACCTGGTTTAGTAAGCCCAATCAAAGGTTGTTTTAAAAGGTTACAAAAAAAAGGTTCGGATTAAACATGAACATTTTTTTATGTTTGCGCGCATAAAAACTCTCTAAAAAAAATCTGGACCATATTTTTAAGATATTATGCCACTAATCAAATGTAATTAAAGGTTCTTTGGGCGTTTCTTGGATGCGGGTAGCCCAAAATTTAAACTTAGCGAAATAAGCTTAAAAAAAGATGTTAAGAAAATGTTACCAAAAGTGTGTAGGATTAATCATAAAAATACCTTATTTGCGCACTTCGAAACTGTCTAAAGACTGGCTTGACGACATCCTGGATATATTCTTCAACTGTTTCAATGTCATTAAAGGTGTTTTCTGCTTTTCCGGGACGCGCCCAACCCCAAATTTCTACCTGGTTTAGTAAGCCCAATCAAAGTTTGATTTAAAAGGTTACAAAAAAAAGGTTCGTATTAAACATGAACATTTTTGAGAGTTTTTAAGCGCGGAAACATTAAAAAAAATGTTCATGTTTAATCCGAACCTTTTTTTTGTAACCTTTTAAATCAAACTTTGATTGGGCTTACTAAACCAAATAGAAATTTTGGGTTGGGCGCATCACGGAAAAGCAGAAAACACCTTTAATGACATTGAAATAGTTGAAGAATATATCCAGGATGTCGTCAAGCCAGTCTTTAGACAGTTTCCAAGTGCGCAAATAAGGTATTTTTATGATTAATCCTACACACTTTTGGTAACATTTTCTTAACATCTTTTTTTAAGCTTATTTCGCTAAGTTTAAATTTTGGGCTACCCGCATCCAAGAAACGCCCAAAGAACCTTTAATTACATTTGATTAGTGGCATAATATCTTAAAAATATGGTGCAGATTTTTTTTAGAGAGTTTTTAAGCGCGCAAACATAAAAAAATGTTCATGTTTAATACGAACCTTTTTTTTGTAACCTTTTAAATCAAACTTTGATTGGGCTTACTAAACCAGGTAGAAATTTTGGGTTGGGCGCGTAACGGAAAAGCAGAAAACACCTTTAATGACACTGAAATAGTTGAAGAATATATCCAGGATGTCGTCAAGCCAGTCTTTAGACAGTTTTGAAGTGCGCAAATAAGGTATTTTTATGATTAATCCAACACACTTTTGGTAACATTTTCTTAACATCTTTTTTTAAGTTTATTTCGCTAAGTTTAAATTTTGGGCTACCCGCATCCAAGAACCGCCAAAAGAACCTTTAATTACATTTGATTAGTGGCATAATATCTTAAAAATATCGTGCAGATTTTTTTTAGAGAGTTTTTAAGCGCGGAAACATTAAAAAAAATGTTCATGTTTAATCCGAATCTTTTTTTTGTAACCTTTTAAATCAAACTTTGATTGGGCTTACTAAACCAGGTAGAAATTTTGGGTTGGGCGCGTCCCGGAAAAGGAGAAAACACCTTTAAAAAAAGATGTTAAGAAAATGTTACCAAAAGTGTGTAGGATTAATCATAAAAATACCTTATTTGCGCACTTCGAAACTGTCTAAAGACTGGCTTGACCACATCCTGGATATATTCTTTAACTATTTCAATGTCATTAAAGGTGTTTTCTGCTTTTCCGGGACGCGCCCAACCCCAAATTTCTACCTGGTTTAGTAAGCCCAATCAAAGGTTGATTTAAAAGGTTACAAAAAAAAGGTTCGGATTAAACATGAATATTTTTTTATGTTTGCGCGCATAAAAACTCTCTAAAAAAAATGTGCACGATATTTTTAAGATATTATGCCACTAATCAAATGTAATTAAAGGTTCTTTGGGCGTTTCTTGGATGCGGGTAGCCCAAAATTTAAACTTAGCGAAATAAGCTTAAAAAAAGATGTTAAGAAAATGTTACCAAAAGTGTGTAGGATTAATCATAAAAATACCTTATTTGCGCACTTCGAAACTGTCTAAAGACTGGCTTGACGACATCCTGGATATATTCTTCAACTGTTTCAATGTCATTAAAGGTGTTTTCTGCTTTTCCGGGACGCGCCCAACCCCAAATTTCTACCTGGTTTAGTAAGCCCAATCAAAGGTTGATTTAAAAGGTTACAAAAAAAAGGTTCGGATTAAACATGAACATTTTTTTATGTTTGCGCGCTTAAAAACTCTCGAAAAAAAATCTGCACCATATTTTTAAGATATTATGCCACTAATCAAATGTAATTAAAGGTTCTTTGGGCGTTTCTTGGATGCGGGTAGCCCAAAATTTAAACTTAGCGAAATGAGCTTAAAAAAAGATGTTAAGAAAATGTTACCAAAAGTGTGTAGGATTAATCATAAAAATACCTTATTTGCGCACTTCGAAACTGTCTAAAGACTGGCTTGACGACATCCTGGATATATTCTTCAACTATTTCAATGTCATTAAAGGTGTTTTCTGCTTTTCCGGGACGCGCCCAACCCAAAATTTCTACCTGTTTTAGTAAGCCCAATCAAAGTTTGATTTAAAAGGTTACAAAAAAAAGGTTCGTATTAAACATGAACATTTTTTTATGTTTGCGCGCTTAAAAACTCTCTAAAAAAAATCTGCACGATATTTTTAAGATATTATGCCACTAATCAAATGTAATTAAAGGTTCTTTGGGCGTTTCTTGGATGCGGGTAGCCCAAAATTTAAACTTAGCGAAATAAGCTTAAAAAAAGATGTTAAGAAAATGTTACCAAAAGTGTGTAGGATTAATCATAAAAATACCTTATTTGCGCACTTCGAAACTGTCTAAAGACTGGCTTGACGACATCCTGGATATATTCTTCAACTATTTCAATGTCATTAAAGGTGTTTTCTGCTTTTCCGGGACGCGCCCAACCCAAAATTTCTAACTGGTTTGGTAAGCCCAATCAAAGTTTGATTTAAAAGGTTACAAAAAAAAACGTTCGGATTAAACATGAACATTTTTTTATGTTTGCGCGCTTAAAAACTCTCTAAAAAAAATCTGCACGATATTTTTAAGATATTATGCCACTAATCAAATGTAATTAAAGGTTCTTTGGGCGTTTCTTGGATGCGGGTAGCCCAAAATTTAAACTTAGCCAAATAAGCTTAAAAAAAGATGTTAAGAAAATGTTACCAAAAGTGTGTAGGATTAATCATAAAAATACCTTATTTGCGCACTTCGAAACTGTCTAAAGAC
The DNA here is from genome assembly GCF_958299795.1 of Porites lutea. NCBI lineage: Eukaryota > Metazoa > Cnidaria > Anthozoa > Scleractinia > Poritidae > Porites > Porites lutea. Next base: position 28,755,163 of record NC_133211.1, on the reverse strand, counting down.
TGGCTTGACGACATCCTGGATATATTCTTCAACTATTTCAATGTCATTAAAGGTGTTTTCTGCTTTTCCGGGACGCGCCCAACCCAAAATTTCTACCTGGTTTAGTAAGCCCAATCAAAGTTTGATTTAAAAGGTTACAAAAAAAAAGGTTCGGATTAAACATGAACATTTTTTTATGTTTGCGCGCTTAAAAACTCTCTAAAAAAAATCTGCACGATATTTTTAAGATATTATGCCACTAATCAAATGTAATTAAAGGTTCTTTGGGCGTTTCTTGGATGCGGGTAGCCCAAAATTTAAACTTAGCGAAATAAGCTTAAAAAAAGATGTTAAGAAAATGTTACCAAAAGTGTGTAGGATTAATCATAAAAATACCTTATTTGCGCACTTCGAAACTGTCTAAAGACTGGCTTGACGACATCCTGGATATCTTCTTCAACTATTTCAATGTCATTAAAGGTGTTTTCTGCTTTTCCGGGACGCGCCCAACCCAAAATTTCTACCTGGTTTAGTAAGCCCAATCAAAGTTTGATTTAAAAGGTTACAAAAGAAAGGTTCGGATTAAACATGAACATTTTTTTATGTTTGCGCGCTTAAAAACTCTCTAAAAAAAATCTGCACGATATTTTTAAGATATTATGCCACTAATCAAATGTAATTAAAGGTTCTTTGGGCGTTTCTTGGATGCGGGTAGCCCAAAATTTAAACTTTGCGAAATAAGCTTAAAAAAAGATGTTAAGAAAATGTTACCAAAAGTGTGTAGGATTAATCATAAAAATACCTTATTTGCGCACTTCGAAACTGTCTAAAGACTGGCTTGACCACAGCCTGGATATATTCTTCAACTATTTCAATGTTATTAAAGGTGTTTTCTGCTTTTCCGTGATGCGCCCAACCCAAAATTTCTAGCTGGTTTAGTAAGCCCAATCAAAGTTTGATTTAAAAGGTTACAAAAAAAAGGTTCGGATTAAACATGAACATTTTTTTATGTTTGCGCGCTTAAAAACTCTCTAAAAAAAATCTGGACCATATTTTTAAGATATTATGCCACTAATCAAATGTAATTAAAGGTTCTTTGGGCGTTTCTTGGATGCGGGTAGCCCAAAATTTAAACTTAGCGAAATAAGCTTAAAAAAAGATGTTAAGAAAATGTTACCAAAAGTGTGTAGGATTAATCATAAAAAACTAGACATTATGGCAGACATAATGTAATTTATGGCAAGGCGTGATACTCACATGATAACTCGCTAGGTCAGGCTGTACCAGGTACTGCAAATCTAGCCAATTAGGTTATAGGGCGGTGTCAGGGTTAAGTAGGTATATCGAGATATTTTCCCAATAATTCTTCCTTCTCTCCCTCGTCATCAACTCGGTCAGATCTCGAGCAAAATCTTTTCAGGCAAGTACTTCCTTTGATTATATTCTCTTTTCCTCATGCCGCCAATCCGTGTTTTAATTCTGGGCCACTCTTTCATTCGCCGTGTGCACGATTTTCTTTGCCGCAATTTTAATGCGCGCATTACGAAAAATTTAAGTCTAGATGGCGATCTGCTCATAAGATGGCATGGGATTGGAGGTAGAACGGTTTCTAAAACTAGGCAGTACGATTTAGGTATAGTAGAGGAGTTCGCTCCCAATGTAGTGATCATGCAATTAGGTACGAACGACCTTACCACCATTTCGGCCGTTGCAACTGGCTCGGCAATTGAAGATCTGTGTCGTTTACTTTATGAGTCATATGGAGTGGAATTGATTTGCGTTTGTCAAACCCTTTACCGGCAAGATGCCTCTTCTTTTAACAAACAGGTTGACTTGTTAACGAAGTATCTGAAGGTGGTTTTAGAACCCATTCCTTATGTATTTTACTGGCGTCACAGAGGGTTTTGGCGTTGTAAATCACGTTTTCTTGCTCGGGATGGTGTTCATTTAAACAAACTCGGACATTATAAATATTTTCGCAGTTTGAGAGGCGCAGTTCTTAGATGTATACGAATTTTCTCAGGTCGTTAACAGCAGTAATTTTTTCCCATGTATTTGCCAGTTCCCTAATTTTAATATTTGTTGCTCTTTGCCAAGCCGAATGTTATGCAGCCTTGCCCTTTGTTCACTTGCTGTTGGAAAGTAATTTCCTACCTATAAGCAGGCGTGCTACTTTGTTCATGCACGGTTTAAATATCGTGTTTATTTTTGCGGCTTTGGTTATGTTATTTTGTGCTTTCGCTTTACCATTTTGAGTGTACAACCACTTTTGACCGCCCCCTTTTTTGGGAGGTGTGTCCAATGCACTCGGTATCAGTGATTATGCACGTTTTTTCATGGAACTTGGCTTTTTTCTATACTGTTACTGCTGTCTTATTTATCGTATTTTGTCACTTATATTTTTCAATTTCTTTTGTGGCTACGTCGGGCTTGTTAGGCTATATATATCTTGAACTGCCTCTCCCAAGTGCTAAGTAATTTTACAGACAACAATGGCTCGCGGGGTATATTCGTATCCCCTGCAGTGCTGTTAATTGTCTCAGTCTTGTTTATTTTTGCCAGTTTCAGTAGTCTTTTTTGTAAAAAATGCCTCCGCGAAAACGACCAGCAACTCAAGCTACCGCGCCCACCGCCATTCCATCCGTTCGCCCCAACAAGAGAGCCAGGCGGCCAAGACTGCGTCCTGAGGAGGCGCCCACCGTTCATGAGAGCACTACAACTGAGCAGGCTAACGTGCTTGCTTCCAACCCTTCAAGTTCATCCCCAGGCACAGTGTCCGTGGATGTCGACGCAATCACCGCTACCATTTCTGCCGTAATTACACAAGCAGTAAAGACGGCCTTCTCGCCTGAGAAATTGGCTTCGCTGCTCGACAACAACTCCCCAACGCCAGTAGTTACGCAAGCGCCAACTGGACTTGTTGAACAGGCTGTGGATGACGACGTCCATGTCATCACCAATCCTCAGTCAGGTATTGGAGCAGTTGATCCTTTAGACTTAGTTAACACGGGTCCGTATGATCAAAGACCACAAGTTCAATTCACCAGTGTTTCTGTCCCTCTCACTTCGAGAGTTAGTTCCAAAATCAAAGCAAAAATTTGGGCGAATGAATATATTAATTTCGGGTCGTTATTGTCTGATTCACCTCAGCAGGAGGGGAAATACTCATTATCTATGACACCGTCAGTCGCCGGTTCTTCGAGCCAGCCTCAACTGACGCTTGAACCCTGTCACGTTTCTAAGAAAATAGCCAACATTTCCCAGTGGGTCTCTGCGTTTAATATTTTCGTTTCTGTTTACGCGGAAAGATTTAACAATTACACTCCTCAATTAATGAAATATTGCGAGGTGGTCCGGGATCTGGCTGCAAAGGGGGGAGATTGGCATTGGTATGATGAACAATTTCGTTACGTAAGACAATCGGCACCAGAGCAGTATCCATGGGATAGGATACATTGGGAGTTGTGGTTACGGGCGTCAAATCCTTTTCGCAAACCGCAACCGCCCACCAACAAACCACGTTTTCGTTCTCAATTCTTTCCGAAAGGGACCTGCTGGGCCTTTCAAGCAGGTAACACGTGTGTTTTAAATGTGGTGGAAAACACCCGGGCGGCCAGTGCTCAGCTTCGGCGCCCAAAAGTGGATTCCCTTTCAGTTCAAAAGGCAAACGAGATAGTACATCGGGTTCTCCACAGCAAGCCAGTCACGCCAGTAAGAGTGGATCGGCTTGATTTTTTGCTGCATGGTTATGACAGAGTTTTAAAACAATTTCTTGTTGACGGTTTTGGTTTTGGTTTTCGTATTCACTTTGTTGGTGAGCGGTTTTCGTCTGAGTCTCCTAATCTTAAAAGCGCTCTGGATCAGCCAGTGGTAACGCATGCTAAGTTACGCAAGGAATGTGATGCAGGGAGAATTGTTGGTCCTTTCACAGCTCCCCCCTTTCCCAATTTTCGTTGCTCTCCACTGGGCATTGTTCCCAAAAAGGATCCATCTGAATATCGATTAATACACCATTTATCTTACCCCAAGGGTTCCTCCGTAAATGACTTTATCCCGGATTATTGTTCTACCGTGAAATACGCATCGGTCGGGGATGCGGTGAAGTTACTCAAGCGGTTAGGAAAGGGTTGTTTTATGGCCAAAACCGACGTGAAATCTGCTTTCCGTATAATTCCTATTCACCCTGCTGACTATTCCTTGCTTGGTTTGAAATGGGACAACATGTACTATTTTGATAGGTGTCTCGCGATGGGGCTTTCCAGTTCCTGTGCGATTTTTGAAGCATTTAGTACGGCATTTGAGTGGTTGTCCATCAATCATCTTGGTGCTTGCGCAGTATTACATATTTTAGACGATTTTTTATTCATAGCCCCAAGCAAAGGACAATGTGAACACGACTTAGATAATTTTATTTTGATGTGTAATTATCTTGGCGTTCCCTTGGCCCCTGAAAAAACGGTGGGTCCCGCGACTGTTTTACAATTTGCTGGAATTACGCTTGATTCTGTACGCCAAGAGGCTCGCCTACCAGAAGACAAACTTCTCAAGTGTCGTGCGATGTTACAAAATTTCCAGGCCCGGCGCTCCGTCTGCCTAAAGGAACTCCAATCACTGATAGGTTTATTGAATTTTACATGCCTCGTGGTTGTTCCGGGTCGCGCTTTTCTGCGTCGCATGATAGATCTTACCAAAGGCGTCAACAAGCCTCATCATCACATTCGTCTTTCGCGAGGCGCTAAATTAGATATCATGCTTTGGCTCCGTTTTCTTGACGATTTTAACGGGCGATCGTTTTTCTTAAGTGACGTTTGGGAAACATCACAGAGTCTTCAGCTTTATACTGATGCCGCAGGTTCGATAGGTTTTGGTGCGGTCTTTGATCGCCATTGGCTTCACGGAACTTGGCCGAACCACTGGAAATCTTATAACATCGCGCTTTTGGAGCTTTTTCCCATTGTCATTGCTGTTCATATTTGGGGGCACATAATGGCAGATAAACGTATCATATTTTTCACTGACAATGCCGCCGTTGTTGACATTATTAATAATCAGACGTCTAAACACCAGGGTATCATGGTGCTATTAAGGGATTTAGTGCTAAGTTGCCTCAAACATAACATAATATTTCAAGCTCGCCATATTCCTGGGTTAATCAATTCTAGTGCCGATTACATTTCACGTTCCCAGGTAACAAAGTTCAAGGAACTTTCACCAGAGGCCGACCAGCTCCCGACCCCTATCCCCGAGAACCTATTGCCGAAGAGTTGGGTGCTAACTTGACAGGTCTACTAAATTCTACTCTCACAGCCAGCTCGCGGCGCCTGTATCAGCGTGCGTGGGTCGTTTTCCGCCAATTCTATGCTCACTTGTACGGTTCAACCAATCCTCCTTTACCTTTACCCCCTACTTGTATCCCTCTTTTTATTTCTTATCTCTCGTTTCGTAAATTGGCCTGTTCCACCATAAAATCATATCTTTCTGCCATTTCCTATGCACATAAGCTCAAAGGTTTTAATGACCCTACCAAATCTTTTCTAATTGACAAGCTGTTGACAGCTTTGAGCCGTCAACAGCCGTCGGACATTCGTCTGCCAATTACACGGCCCATATTGCACCAGCTGATTCGCTCTCTTACTTTTTCTAACTCTTCGGCATTTCAACGTTCTCTTTTTTCGACGATGTTTCTTGTCGCGTTTTACGGTCTTTTTCGCATAGGAGAGCTGGCGTCCAAGAGCGCACGATTTGCGCGTTCTGTCGTTCAGTACAGTAATCTAACATTCTTATTTCGTCAAGGCCAAGTGCAGGGGGCAAAGATTACTATTACCGAGTATAAGCATAACGCTAGTCGCAGACCTTTTGACATTTTACTTGCCAAGGATGTCTCTTCCACTTTTTGCCCTGTTACAGCCCTATATCAGTATTGTAATATCAGGGGAACTCGTCCAGGGCCACTTTTTTGTCACGCTGATCAGACCGCCATCTCTGTTCACCAATTCAATGTCGCACTTCAGCAGTGCTTATCTTACTGTGGTCTGGACAGTAGTCGGTACAAGACTCATAGCTTTCGCATTGGCGGCGCGTGCCATGCCGCTGAACAAGGTTATTCTGACGCGCAAATTCGTGCTCTTGGTCGCTGGAAATCCGACGCATTTAAAGTTTATTTGAGGTCGGAAGTTCTTCACGCTAATTAATTGATTTGCCAACGTGTCGAAAGTAGGTCAGACAATTGGGCTGCTACTTGGTGGGCTTAGACAACCATTTTTAACTGACCTTTGAGTTGTTAGTTCCTAATCTTATTCATTCTGCTTTTAGGCCGGCTGAATGGGTCAGTCATTGGGCTGCTATTTGGCTGGCATTAGTTCTCGTTTCGTATGACTTAGTTCGTTCTGTTATTATGCCTTTTTGGTAGGTCAGTCATTGGGCTGCTACTTGGTTGGCATTATTTCTCGTTTCCCTTGTCTTAATGTTAGGCGGTTTTTTAGTACTTTTGTTCTTATGCTGGTTGCGTAGGTCAGTCATTGGGCTGCTACTTGGTTGACAATTTTTAAGTCCGAATTTTCCTATCGATTATCATCTCTCTAATTTGTACCAGACGTTCAATTTCACGGTTCAGACAAGGGCTGCCGTTCGTTGACGTCACGTTTAGTATTGACAAATTTTTATTTTCTTCTTCTTCTTCATAGTTTTAAAAGTGTCTAACAATTTTTCACTTTCCAGCTTTCACGCGAGCTTTGCTTCTTTTTGTGGGGCTTCAGCCACAGTTGTGTGGCTTGTGGCGGATTTTTGTCGCCCCATTTTTTATTCAGTAGGTTAATCGGTTTACATATATCGATGTGTTGTGATTATGTTAGCTTTGATTTCATTAAACCTGCCACAACCGTGGCCAGATTTATCCAACACAGTTGTTTGTTTATATTTTAATTCTGTTCCTTTTCGGAAAGTACGTGACCGGAAATGCAAGCAGAGCTCGCGCAGAGTTGGGCCTTGTTTAGAACACATGCCTTGATATAAATACCTTATTTCCGCACTTCGAAACTGTCTAAAGACTGGCTTGACGACAGCCTGGATATCTTCTTCAACTATTTCAATGTCATTAAAGGTGTTTTCTGCTTTTCCGGGACGCGCCCAACCCAAAATTTCTACCTGGTTTAGTAAGCCCAATCAAAGTTTGATTTAAAAGGTTACAAAAAAAAGATTCGGATTAAACATGAACATTTTTTTATGTTTGCGCGCTTAAAAACTCTCTAAAAAAAATCTGGACCATATTTTTAAGATATTATGCCACTAATCAAATGTAATTAAAAGTTCTTTGGGCGTTTCTTAGATGCGGGTAGCCCAAAATTTAAACTTAGCGAAATAAGCTTAAAAAAAGATGTTAAGAAAATGTTACCAAAAGTGTCTAGGATTAATCATAAAAATACCTTATTTGCGCACTTCGAAACTGTCTAAAGACTGGCTTGACGACATCCTGGATATATTCTTCAACTATTTCAATGTCATTAAAGGTGTTTTCTGCTTTTCCGGAACGCGCCCAACCCAAAATTTCTACATGGTTTAGTAAGCCCAATCAAAGTTTGATTTAAAAGAATACAAAAAAAAGGTTCCGATTAAACATGAACATTTTTTTATGTTTGCGCGCTTAAAAACTCTCTAAAAAAAATCTGGACCATATTTTTAAGATATTATGCCACTAATCAAATGTAATTAAAGGTTCTTTGGGCGTTTCTTGGATGCGGGTAGCCCAAAATTTAAACTTAGCGAAATAAGCTTAAAAAAAGATGTTAAGAAAATGTTACCAAAAGTGTGTAGGATTAATCATAAAAATACCTTATTTGCGCACTTCGAAACTGTCTAAAGACTGGCTTGACGACATCCTGGATATATTCTTCAACTATTTCAATGTCATTAAAGGTGTTTTCTGCTTTTCCGTGATGCGCCCAACCCAAAATTTCTACCTGGTTTAGTAAGCCCAATCAAAGTTTGATTTAAAAAGTTACAAAAAAAAGGTTCGGATTAAACATGAACATTTTTTTATGTTTGCGCGCTTAAAAACTCTCTAAAAAAAATCTGCACGATATTTTTAAGATATTATGCCACTAATCAAATGTAATTAAAGGTTCTTTGGGCGTTTCTTGGATGCAAGTAGCCCAAAATTTAAACTTAGCGAAATAAGCTTAAAAAAAGATGTTAAGAAAATGTTACCAAAAGTGTGTAGGATTAATCATAAAAATACCTTATTTGCGCACTTCTAAACTGTCTAAAGACTGGCTTGACCACAGCCTGGATATATTCTTCAACTATTTCAATGTCATTAAAGGTGTTTTCTGCTTTTCCGTGATGCGCCCAACCCAAAATTTCTACCTGGTTTAGTAAGCCCAATCAAAGTTTGATTTAAAAGAATACAAAAAAAAGGTTCCGATTAAACATGAACATTTTTTTATGTTTGCGCGCTTAAAAACTCTCTAAAAAAAATCTGGACCATATTTTTAAGATATTATGCCACTAATCAAATGTAATTAAAGGTTCTTTGGGCGTTTCTTGGATGCGGGTAGCCCAAAATTTAAACTTAGCGAAATAAGCTTAAAAAAAGATGTTAAGAAAATGTTACGAAAAGTGTGTAGGATTAATCATAAAAATACCTTATTTGCGCACTTCGAAACTGTCTAAAGACTGGCTTGACGACATCCTGGATATCTTCTTCAACTATTTCAATGTCATTAAAGGTGTTTTCTGCTTTTCCGGGACGCGCCCAACCCAAAATTTCTACCCGGTTTAGTAAGCCCAATCAAAGTTTGATTTAAAAGGTTACAAAAAAAACGTTCGGATTAAACATGAAAATTTTTTTATGTTTGCGCGCTTAAAAACTCTCTAAAAAAAATCTGGACCATATTTTTAAGATATTATGCCACTAATCAAATGTAATTAAAGGTTCTTTGGGCGTTTCTTGAATGCGGGTAGCCCAAAATTTAAACTTAGCGAAATAAGCTTAAAAAAAGATGTTAAGAAAATGTTACCAAAAGTGTGTAGGATTAATCATAAAAATACCTTATTTGCGCACTTCGAAACTGTCTAAAGACTGGCTTGACGACATCCTGGATATCTTCTTCAACTATTTCAATGTCATTAAAGGTGTTTTCTGCTTTTCCGGGACGCGCCCAACCCAAAATTTCTACCTGGTTTAGTAAGCCCAATCAAAGTTTGATTTAAAAGGTTACAAAAAAAAGGTTCGGATTAAACAGGAACATTTTTTTATGTTTGCGCGCTTAAAAACTCTCTAAAAAAAATCTGCACGATATTTTTAAGATCTTATGCCACTAATCAAATGTAATTAAAGGTTCTTTGGGCGTTTCTTGGATGAGGGTAGCCCAGAATTTAAACTTAGCGAAATAAGCTTAAAAAAAGATGTTAAGAAAATGTTACCAAAACTGTGTAGGATTAATCATAAAAATACCTTATTTGCGCACTTCGAAACTGTCTAAAGACTGGCTTGACCACATCCTGGATATATTCTTCAACTATTTCAATGTCATTAAAGGTGTTTTCTGCTTTTCCGTGATGCGCCCTACCCAAAATTTCTACCTGGTTTAGTAAGCCCAATCAAAGTTTGATTTAATAACATTGAAATAGTTGAAGAATATATCCAGGATGTCGTCAAGCCCGTCTTTAGACAGTTTCGAAGTGCGCAAATTAGGTATTTTTATGATTAATCCTACACACTTTTGGTAACATTTTCTTAACATCTTTTTTTAAGCTTATTTCGCTAAGTTTAAATTTTGGGCTACCCGCATCCAAGAAACGCCAAAAGAACCTTTAATTACATTTGATTAGTGGCATAATATCTTAAAAATATGGCCCAGATTTTTTTTAGAGAGTTTTTAAGCGCGGAAACATAAAAAAATGTTCATGTTTAATCCGAACCTTTTTTTTGTAACCTTTTAAATCAAACTTTGATTGGGCTTACTAAACCAGGTAGAAATTTTGGGTTGGGCGCATCACGGAAAAGCAGAAAACACCTTTAATGACATTGAAATAGTTGAAGAATATATCCAGGATGTGGTCAAGCCAGTCTTTAGACAGTTTCGAAGTGCGCAAATAAGGTATTTTTATGATTAATCCTACACACTTTTGGTAACATTTTCTTAACATCTTTTTTTAAGCTTGTTTCGCTAAGTTTAAATTTTGGCCTACCCGCATCCAAGAAACGCCCAAAGAACCTTTAATTACATTTGATTAGTGGCATAACATCTTAAAAATATGGTGCAGATTTTTTTTAGAGAGTTTTTAAGAGCGGAAACATAGAAAAATGTTCATGTTTAATCCGAACCTTTTTTTTGTAACCTTTTTAATCAAACTTTGATTGGGCTTACTAAACCAGGTAGAAATTTTGGGTTGGGCGCGTCCCGGAAAAGCAGAAAACACCTTTAATGACATTGAAATAGTTGAAGAATATATCCAGGATGTGGTCAAGCCAGTCTTTAGACAGTTTCGAAGTGCGCAAATAAGGTATTTTTATGATTAATACTACACACTTTTGGTAACATTTTCTTAACATCTTTTTTTAAGCTTATTTCGCTAAGTTTAAGTTTTCGGCTACCCGCATCCAAGAAACGCCCAAAGAACCTTTAATTACATTTGATTAGTGGCATAATAACTTAAAAATATGGTGCAGATTTTTTTTAGAGAGTTTTTAAGCGCGCAAACATACAAAAATGTTCATGTTTAATCCGAACCTTTTTTTTGTAACCTTTTAAATCAATTTTTTTATGTTTGCGCGCTTAAAAACTCTCTAAAAAAAATCTGCACCATATTTTTAAGATATTATGCCACTAATCAAATTTAATTAAAGGTTCTTTGGGCGTTTCTTGGATGCGGGTAGCCCAAAATTTAAACTTAGCGAAATAAGCTTAAAAAAAGATGTTAAGAAAATGTTACCAAAAGTGTGTAGGATTAATCATAAAAATACCTTATTTGCGCACTTCGAAACTGTCTAAAGACTGGCTTGACCACATCCTGGATATATTCTTCAACTATTTCAATGTCATTAAAGGTGTTTTCTCCTTTTCCGTGATGCGCCCAACCCAAAATTTCTACCTGGTTTAGTAAGCCCAATCAAAGTTTGATTTAAAAGGTTACAAAAAAAAGGTTCGGATTAACCATGAACATTTTTTTATGTTTTCGCGCTTAAAAACTCTATAAAAAAAATCTGGACCATATTTTTAAGATATTATGCCACTAATCAAATGTAATTAAAGGTTCTTTGGGCGTTTCTTGGATGCGGGTAGCCCAAAATTTAAACCTAGCGAAATAAGCTTAAAAAAAGATGTTAAGAAAATGTTACCAAAAGTGTGTAGGATTAATCATAAAAATACCTTATTTCCTGACTTCGAAACTGTCTAAAGACTGGCTTGACGACATCCTGGATATATTCTTCAACTATTTCAATGTCATTAAAGGTGTTTTCTGCTTTTCCGAGACGCGCCCAACCCAAAATTTCTACCTGGTTTAGTAAGCCCAATCAAAGTTTGATTTAAAAGGTTACAAAAAAAAGGTTCCGATTAAACATGAGCATTTTTTTATGTTTGCGCGCTTGAAAATTCTCTAAAAAAAATCTGGACCATATTTTTATGATATTATGCCAGTAATCAAATGTAATTAAAGGGTCTTTGGGCGTTTCTTGGATGCGGGTAGCCCAAAATTTAAACTTAGCGAAATAAGCTTAAAAAAAGATGTTAAGAAAATGTTACCAAAAGTGTGTAGGATTAATCCTTAAAATACCTTATTTGCGCACTTCGAAACTGTCTAAAGACTGGCTTGACCACATCCTGGATATATTCTTCAACTATTTCAATGTCATTAAAGGTGTTTTCTGCTTTTCCGGGACGCGCCCAACCCAAAATTTCTACCTGGTTTAGTAAGCCCAATCAAAGGTTGATTTAAAAGGTTACAAAAAAAAGGTTCCGATTAAACATGAACATTTTTTTATATTTGCGCGCTTAAAAACTCTCTAAAAAAAATCGAGACCACATTTTTACGATATTATGCCACTAATCAAATGTAATTAAAGGTTCTTTGGGCGTTTCTTGGATGCGGGTAGCCCAAAATTTAAACTTAGCGAAATAAGCTTAAAAAAAGATGTTAAGAAAATGTTACCAAAAGTGTGTAGGATTAATCATAAAAATACCTTATTTGCGCACTTCCAAACTGTCTAAAGACTGGCTTGACCACATCCTAGATATATTCTTCAACTATTTCAATGTCATTAAAGGTGTTTTCTGCTTTTCCGGGACGCGCCCAACCCAAAATTTCTACCTGGTTTAGTAAGCCCAATCAAAGGTTGATTTAAAAGGTTACAAAAAAAAGGTTCGCATTAAACATGAACATTTTTTTATGTTTGCGCGCTTAAAAACTCTCTAAAAAAAATCTGGACCATATTTTTAAGATATTATGCCACTAATCAAATGTAATTAAAGGTTGTATGGGCGTTTCCTGGATGCGGGTAGCCCAAAATTTAAACATAGTGAAATAAGCTTGAAAAAAGATGTTAAGAAAATGTTACCAAAAGTGTGTAGGATTAATCATAAAAATACCTTATTTTCGCACTTCGAAACTGTCTAAAGACTGGCTTGACCACATCCTGGATATATTCTTCAACTATTTCAATGTCATTAAAGGTGTTTTCTGCTTTTCCGGGACGCGCCCAACCCAAAATTTCTACCCGGTTTAGTAAGCCCAATCAAAGGTTGATTTAAAAGGTTACAAAAAAAAGGTTCGGATTAAACATGAACATTTTTTTATGTTTGCGCGCTTAAAAACTCTCAAAAAAAAATCTGCACGATATTTTTAAGATATTATGCCACTAATCAAATGTAATTAAAGGTTCTTTGGGCGTTTCCTGGATGCAGGTAGCCCAAAATTTAAACTTAGCGAAATAAGCTTAAAAAAAGATGTTAAGAAAATGTTACCAAAAGTGTGTAGGATTAATCATAAAAATACCTTATTTGCGCACTTCGAAACTGTCTAAAGACTGGCTTGACCACATCCTGAATATATTCTTCAACTATTTCAATGTCATTAAAGGTGTTTTCTGCTTTTCCGTGATGCGCCCAACCCAAAATTTCTACCTGGTTTAGTAAGCCTAATCAAAGTTTGATTTAAAAGGTTACAAAAAAAAGGTTCGGATTAAACATGAACATTTTTTTATATTTGCGCGCTTAAAAACTCTCTAAAAAAAATCTAGACCATATTTTTATGATATTATGCCACTAATCAAATGTAATTAAAGGTTCTTTGGGCGTTTCTTGGATGCGGGTAGCCCAAAATTTAAACTTAGCGAAATAAGCTTAAAAAAAGATGTTAAGAAAATGTTACCAAAAGTGTGTAGGATTAATCATAAAAATACCTTATTTCGGCACTTCGAAACTGTCTAAAGACTGGCTTGACGACATCCTGGATATATTCTTCAACTATTTCAATGTCATTAAAGGTGTTTTCTGCTTTTCCGGGACGCGCCCAACCCAAAATTTCTACCTGGTTTAGTAAGCCCAATCAAAGTTTGATTTAAAAGGTTACAAAAAAAAGGTTCGGATTAAACATGAACATTTTTTTATATTTGCGCGCTTAAAAACTCTCTAAAAAAAATCTAGACCATATTTTTATGATATTATGCCACTAATCAAATGTAATTAAAGGTTCTTTGGGCGTTTCTTGGATGCGGGTAGCCCAAAATTTAAACTTAGCGAAATAAGCTTAAAAAAAGATGTTAAGAAAATGTTACCAAAAGTGTCTAGGATTAATCATAAAAATACCTTATTTGCGCACTTCGAAACTGTCTAAAGACTGGCTTGACCACATCCTGGATATATTCTTCAACTATTTCAATGTCATTAAAGGTGTTTTCTGCTTTTCCGGGTCGCGCCCAACCCAAAATTTCTACCTGCTTCAGTAAGCCTAATCAAAGTTTGATTTAAAAGGTTACAAAAAAAAGGTTCGGATTAAACATGAACATTTTTTTACGTTTGCGCGCTTAAAAACTCTCTAAAAAAAATCTGGACCATATTTTTAAGATATTATGCCACTAATCAAATGTAATTAAAGGTTCTTTGGGCGTTTCTTGGATGTGGGTGGCCCAAAAATTAAACTTAGCGAAATAAGCTTAAAAAAAGATGTTAAGAAAATGTTACCAAAAGTGTGTAGGATTAATCATAAAAATACCTTATTTGCGCACTTCGAAACTGTCTAAAGACTGGCTTGACCACATCCTGGATATCTTCTTCAACTATTTCAATGTCATTAAAGGTGTTTTCTGCTTTTCCTTGATGCGCCCAACCCAAAATTTCTACCTGGTTTAGTAAGCCCAATCAAAGTTTGATTTAAAAGGTTACAAAAAAAAGGGTTCGGATTAAACATGAACATTTTTTTATGTTGGCGCGCTTAAAAACTCTGTAAAAAAAATCTGGACCATATTTTTAAGATATTATGCCACTAATCAAATGTAATTAAAGGTTCTTTGGGCGTTTCTTAGATGCGGGTAGCCCAAAATTTAAACTTAGCGAAATAAGCTTAAAAAAAGATGTTAAGAAAATGTTACCAAAAGTGTGTAGGATTAATCATAAAAATACCTTATTTGCGCACTTCGAAACTGTCTAAAGACTGGCGTGACCACATCCTGGATATATTCTTCAACTATTTCAATGTCATTAAAGGTGTTTTCTGCTTTTCCGGGACGCGCCCGACCCAAAATTTCTACCTGGTTTAGTAAGCCCAATCAAAGTTTTATTTAAAAGGATTAAACATGAATATTTTTTTATGTTTCCGCGCTTAAAAACTTTCTAAAAAAAATCTGGACGATGTTTTTAAGATATTATGCCACTAATCAAATGTAATTAAAGGTTCTTTGGGCGTTTCTTGGATGCGGGTAGCCCAAAATTTAAACTTAGCGAAATAAGCTTAAAAAGAGATGTTAAGAAAATGTTACCAAAAGTGTGTAGGATTAATCATAAAAATACCTTATTTGCGCACTTCGAAACTGTCTAAAGACTGGCTTGACCACATCCTGGATATATTCTTCAACTATTGCAATGTCATTGAAGGTGTTTTCTGCTTTTCCGGGTCGCGCCCAACCCAAAATTTCTACCTTGTTTAGTAAGCCCAATCAAAGTTTGATTTAAAAGGTTACAAAAAAAAGGTTCGGATTAAACATGAAAATTTTTTTACGTTTCCGCGCTTAAAAACTCTGTAAAAAAAATCTGGACCATAATTTTAAGATATTATGCCACTAATCAAATGTAATTAAAGGTTCTTTGGACGTTTCTTGGATGCGGGTAGCCCAAAACTTAAACTTAGCGAAATAAGCTTAAAAAAAGATGTTAAGAAAATGTTACCAAAAGTGGGTAGGATTAATCATAAAAATACCTTATTTGCGCACTTCGAAACTGTCTAAAGACTGGCTTGACCACATCCTGGATATATTCTTCAACTATTTCAATGTCATTAAAGGTGTTTTCTGCTTTTCCGGGACGAGCCCGACCCAAAATTTCTACCTGGTTTAGTAAGCCCAATCAAAGTTTTATTTAAAAGGATTAAACATGAATATTTTTTTATGTTTGCGCGCTTAAAAACTTTCTAAAAAAAATCTGGACCATATTTTTAAGATATTATACCACTAATCAAATGTAATTAAAGGTTCTTTGGGCGTTTCTTGGATGCGGGTAGCCCAAAATTTAAACTTAGCGAAATAAGCTTAAAAAGAGATGTTAAGAAAATGTTACAAAAGTGTGTAGGATTAATCATAAAAATACCTTATTTGCGCACTTCGAAACTGTCTAAAGACTGGCTTGACCACATCCTGGATATATTCTTCAACTATTTCAATGTCATTAAAGGTGTTTTCTGCTTTTCCGGGACGCGCCCAACCCAAAATTTCTACCTGGTTTAGTAAGCCCAATCAAAGGTTGATTTAAAAGGTTACAAAAATAAGGTTCGGATTAAACATAAACATTTTTTTATGTTTCGGCGCTTAAAAACTCTCTAAAAAAAATCTAGACCATATTTTTAAGATATTATGCCACTAATCAAATGTAATTAAAGGTTCTTTGGGCGTTTCTTGGATGCGGGTAGCCCAAAATTTAAACTTAGGGAAATAAGCTTAAAAAAAGATGTTAAGAAAATGTTACCAAAAGTGTGTAGGATTAATCATAAAAATACCTTATTTGCGCACTTCGAAACTGTCTAAAGACTGGCTTGACCACATCCTGGATATATTCTTCAACTATTGCAATGTCATTAAAGGTGTTTTCTGCTTTTCCGGGACGCGCCCAACCCAAAATTTCTACCTGGTTTAGTAAGCCCGATCAAACGTTGATTTAAAAGGTTACAAAAATAAGGTTCGGATTAAACATGAACATTTTTTTATGTTTGCGCGCTTAAAAACTCTCTAAAAAAAATCTGGACCATAATTTTAAGATATTATGCCACTAATCAAATGTAATTAAAGGTTCTTTGGACGTTTCTTGGATGCGGGTAGCCCAAAACTTAAACTTAGCGAAATAAGCTTAAAAAAAGATGTTAAGAAAATGTTACCAAAAGTGGGTAGGATTAATCATAAAAATACCTTATTTGCGCACTTCGAAACTGTCAACAGACTGGCTTGACCACATCCTGGATATATTCTTCAACTATTTCAATGTCATTAAAGGTGTTTTCTGCTTTTCCGGGACGCGCCCGACCCAAAATTTCTACCTGGTTTAGTAAGCCCAATCAAAGTTTTATTTAAAAGGATTAAACATGAATATTTTTTTATCTTTGCGCGCTTAAAAACTTTCTAAAAAAAATATGGACGATATTTTTAAGATATTATGCCACTAATCAAATGTAATTAAAGGTTTTTTGGGCGTTTCTTGGATGCGGGTAGCCCAAAATTTAAACTTAGCGAAATAAGCTTAAAAAGAGATGTTAAGAAAATGTTACCAAAAGTGTGTAGGATTAATCATAAAAATACCTTATTTGCGCACTTCGAAACTGTCTAAAGACTGGCTTGACGACATCCTGGATATATTCTTCAACTATTTCAATGTCATTAAAGGTGTTTTCTGCTTTTCTGTGATGCGCCCAACCCAAAATTTCTACCTGGTTTAGTAAGCCCAATCAAAGTTTGATTTAAAAGGTTACAAAAAAAAGGTTCGGATTAAACATGAACATTTTTTTATGTTTGCGCGCTTAAAAACTCTCTAAAAAAAATCTGCACGATATTTTTAAGATATTATGCCACTAATCAAATGTAATTAAAGGTTCTTTGGGCGTTTCTTGGATGCGGGTAGCCCAAAATTTAAACTTAGCGAAATAAGCTTAAAAAAAGATGTTAAGAAAATGTTACCAAAAGTGTGTAGGATTAATCATAAAAATACCTTATTTGCGCACTTCGAAACTGTCTAAAGACTGGCTTGACGACATCCTGGATATATTCTTCAACTATTTCAATGTCATTAAAGGTGTTTTCTGCTTTTCCGGGACGCGCCCAACCCAAAATTTCTACATGGTTTAGTAAGCCCAATCAAAGTTTGATTTAAAAGGTTACAAAAAAAAGGGTTCGGATTAAACATGAAAATTTTTTTATGTTTGCGCGCTTAAAAACTCTCTAAAAACAATCTGCACGATATTTTTAAGATATTATGCCACTAATCAAATGTAATTAAAGGTTCTTTGGACGTTTCTTAGATGCGGGTAGCCCAAAATTTAAACTTAGCGAAATAAGCTTAAAAAGAGATATTAAGAAAATGTTACCAAAAGTGTGTAGGATTAATCATAAAAATACCTTATTTGCGCACTTCGAAACTGTCTAAAGAGTGGCTTGACGACATACTGGATATCTTCTTCAACTATTTCACTGTCATTAAAGGTGTTTTCTGCTTTTCCGGGACGCGCCCAACCCAAAATTTCTACCTGGTTTAGTAAGCCCAATCAAAGTTTGATTTAAAAGGTTACAAAAAAAAGGGTTCGGATTAAACATGAACATTTTTTTATGTTTGCGCGCTTAAAAACTCTCTAAAAAAAATCTGGACCATATTTTTAAGATATTATGCCACTAATCAAATGTAATTAAAGGTTCTTTGGGCGTTTCTTGGATGCGGGTAGTCCAAAATTTAAACTTAGCGAAATAAGCTTAAAAAAAAATGTTAACGAAATGTTACCAAAAGTGTGTAGGATTAATCATAAAAATACCTTATTTGCGCACTTCGAAACTGTCTAAAGACTGGCTTGACCACATCCTGGATATATTCTTCAACTATTTCAATGTCATTAAAGGTGTTTTCTGCTTTTCCGGGACGCGCCCAACCCAAAATTTCTACCTGGTTTAGTAAGCCCAATCAAAGGTTGATTTAAAAGGTTACAAAAATAAGGTTCGGATTAAACATAAACATTTTTTTATGTTTCCGCGCTTAAAAACTCTCTAAAAAAAATCTAGACCATATTTTTAAGATATTATGCCACTAATCAAATGTAATTAAAGGTTCTTTGGACGTTTCTTGGATGCGGGTAGCCCAAAACTTAAACTTAGCGAAATAAGCTTAAAAAAAGATGTTAAGAAAATGTTACCAAAAGTGGGTAGGATTAATCATAAAAATACCTTATTTGCGCACTTCGAAACTGTCAACAGACTGGCTTGACGACATCCTGGATATCTTCTTCAACTATTTCAATGTCATTAAAGGTGTTTTCTGCTTTTCCGGGACGCGCCCGACCCAAAATTTCTACCTGGTTTAGTAAGCCCAATCAAAGTTTTATTTAAAAGGATTAAACATGAATATTTTTTTATCTTTGCGCGCTTAAAAACTTTCTAAAAAAAATATGGACGATATTTTTAAGATATTATGCCACTAATCAAATGTAATTAAAGGTTTTTTGGGCGTTTCTTGGATGCGGGTAGCCCAAAATTTAAACTTAGCGAAATAAGCTTAAAAAGAGATGTTAAGAAAATGTTACCAAAAGTGTGTAGGATTAATCATAAAAATACCTTATTTGCGCACTTCGAAACTGTCTAAAGACTGGCTTGACGACATCCTGCATATATTCTTCAACTATTTCAATGTCATTAAAGGTGTTTTCTGCTTTTCTGTGATGCGCCCAACCCAAAATTTCTACCTGGTTTAGTAAGCCCAATCAAAGTTTGATTTAAAAGGTTACAAAAAAAAGGTTCGGATTAAACATGAACATTTTTTTATGTTTGCGCGCTTAAAAACTCTCTAAAAAAAATCTGCACGATATTTTTAAGATATTATGCCACTAATCAAATGTAATTAAAGGTTCTTTGGGCGTTTCTTAGATGCGGGTAGCCCAAAATTTAAACTTAGCGAAATAAGCTTAAAAAAAGATGTTAAGAAAATGTTACCAAAAGTGTGTAGGATTAATCATAAAAATACCTTATTTGCGCACTTCGAAACTGTCTAAAGACTGGCTTGACGACATCCTGGATATATTCTTCAACTATTTCAATGTCATTAAAGGTGTTTTCTGCTTTTCCGAGACGCGCCCAACCCAAAATTTCTACATGGTTTAGAAAGCCCAATCAAAGTTTGATTTAAAAGGTTACAAAAAAAAGGGTTCGGATTAAACATGAAAATTTTTTTATGTTTGCGCGCTTAAAAACTCTCTAAAAACAATCTGCACGATATTTTTAAGATATTATGCCACTAATCAAATGTAATTAAAGGTTCTTTGGACGTTTCTTAGATGCGGGTAGCCCAAAATTTAAACTTAGCGAAATAAGCTTAAAAAAAGATGTTAAGAAAATGTTACCAAAAGTGTGTAGGATTAATCATAAAAATACCTTATTTGCGCACTTCGAAACTGTCTAAAGAGTGGCTTGACGACATACTGGATATCTTCTTCAACTATTTCACTGTCATTAAAGGTGTTTTCTGCTTTTCCGGGACGCGCCCAACCCAAAATTTCTACCTGGTTTAGTAAGCCCAATCAAAGTTTGATTTAAAAGGTTACAAAAAAAAGGGTTCGGATTAAACATGAACATTTTTTTATGTTTGCGCGCTTAAAAACTCTCTAAAAAAAATCTGGACCATATTTTTAAGATATTATGCCACTAATCAAATGTAATTAAAGGTTCTTTGGGCGTTTCTTGGATGCGGGTAGTCCAAAATTTAAACTTAGCGAAATAAGCTTAAAAAAAAATGTTAACAAAATGTTACCAAAAGTGTGTAGGATTAATCATAAAAATACCTTATTTGCGCACTTCGAAACTGTCTAAAGACTGGCTTGACCACATCCTGGATATATTCTTCAACTATTTCAATGTCATTAAAGGTGTTTTCTGCTTTTCCGTGATGCGCCCAACCCAAAATTTCTACCTGGTTTAGTAAGCCCAATCAAAGTTTGATTTAAAAGGTTACAAAAAAAAGGTTCGGATTAAACATGAACATTTTTTTACGTTTGCGCGCTTAAAAACTCTCTATAAAAAATCTGGACCATATTTTTAAGATATTATGCCACTAATCAAATGTAATTAAAGGTTCTTTGGGCGTTTCTTGGATGTGGGTGGCCCAAAAATTAAACTTAGCGAAATAAGCTTAAAAAAAGATGTTAAGAAAATGTTACCAAAAGTGTGTAGGATTAATCATAAAAATACCTTATTTGCGCACTTCGAAACTGTCTAAAGACTGGCTTGAACACATCCTGGATATCTTCTTCAACTATTTCAATGTCATTAAAGGTGTTTTCTGCTTTTCCTTGATGCGCCCAACCCAAAATTTCTACCTGGTTTAGTAAGCCCAATCAAAGTTTGATTTAAAAGGTTACAAAAAAAAGGGTTCGGATTAAACATGAACATTTTTTTATGTTGGCGCGCTTAAAAACTCTCTAAAAAAAATCTGGACCATATTTTTAAGATATTATGCCACTAATCAAATGTAATTAAAGGTTCTTTGGGCGTTTCTTAGATGCGGGTAGCCCAAAATTTAAACTTAGCGAAATAAGCTTAAAAAAAGATGTTAAGAAAATGTTACCAAAAGTGTGTAGGATTAATCATAAAAATACCTTATTTGCGCACTTCGAAACTGTCTAAAGACAGGCTTGACGACATCCTGGATATCTTCTTCAACTATTTCAATGTCATTAAAGGTGTTTTCTGCTTTTCCGTGATGCGCCCAACCCAAAATTTCTACCTGGTTTAGTAAGCCCAATCAAAGTTTGATTTAAAAGGTTACAAAAAAAAGGTTCGGATTAAACATGAACATTTTTTTACGTTTGCGCGCTTAAAAACTCTCTAAAAAAAATCTGGACCATATTTTTAAGATATTATGCCACTAATCAAATGTAATTAAAGGTTCTTTGGGCGTTTCTTGGATGTGGGTGGCCCAAAAATTAAACTTAGCGAAATAAGCTTAAAAAAAGATGTTAAGAAAATGTTACCAAAAGTGTGTAGGATTAATCATAAAAATACCTTATTTGCGCACTTCGAAACTGTCTAAAGACTGGCTTGAACACATCCTGGATATCTTCTTCAACTATTTCAATGTCATTAAAGGTGTTTTCTGCTTTTCCTTGATGCGCCCAACCCAAAATTTCTACCTGGTTTAGTAAGCCCAATCAAAGTTTGATTTAAAAGGTTACAAAAAAAAGGGTTCGGATTAAACATGAACATTTTTTTATGTTGGCGCGCTTAAAAACTCTCTAAAAAAAATCTGGACCATATTTTTAAGATATTATGCCACTAATCAAATGTAATTAAAGGTTCTTTGGGCGTTTCTTAGATGCGGGTAGCCCAAAATTTAAACTTAGCGAAATAAGCTTAAAAAAAGATGTTAAGAAAATGTTACCAAAAGTGTGTAGGATTAATCATAAAAATACCTTATTTGCGCACTTCGAAACTGTCTAAAGAGTGGCTTGACGACATCCTGGATATCTTCTTCAACTATTTCAATGTCATTAAAGGTGTTTTCTGCTTTTCCGGGACGCGCCCAACCCAAAATTTCTACCTGGTTTAGTAAGCCCAATCAAAGTTTGATTTAAAAGGTTACAAAAAAAAAGGTTCGGATTAAACATGAACATTTTTTTATGTTTGCGCGCTTAAAAACTCTCTAAAAAAAATCTGGACCATATTTTTAAGATATTATGCCACTAATCAAATGTAATTAAAGGTTCTTTGGGCGTTTCTTGGACGCGGGTAGTCCAAAATTTAAACTTAGCGAAATAAGCTTATAAAAAAATGTTAAGAAAATGTTACCAAAAGTGTGTAGGATTAATCATAAAAATACCTTATTTGCGCACTTCGAAACTGTCTAAAGACTGGCTTGACCACATCCTGGATATATTCTTCAACTATTTCAATGTCATTAAAGGTGTTTTCTGCTTTTCCGTAATGCGCCCAACCCAAAATTTCTACCTGGTTTAGTAAGCCCAATCAAAGTTTGATTTAAAAGGTTACAAAAAAAAGGTTCGGATTAAACATGAACATTTTTTTATGTTTGCGCGCTTAAAAACTCTCTAAAAAAAATCTGGACGATATTTTTAAGATATTATGCCACTAATCAAATGTAATTAAAGGTTCTTTGGGCGTTTCTTGGATGCGGGTAGCCCAAAATTTAAACTTAGCGAAATAAGCTTAAAAAAAGATGTTAAGAAAATGTTACCAAAAGTGTGTAGGATTAATCATAAAAATACCTTATTAGCGCACTTCGAAACTGTCTAAAGACTGGCTTGACCACATCCTGGATATCTTCTTCAACTATTTCAATGTCATTAAAGGTGTTTTCTGCTTAACCGTGATGCGCCCAACCCAAAATTTCTATCTGGTTTAGTAAGCCCAATCAAAGTTTGATTTAAAAGGTTACAAAAAAAAGGTTCGGATTAAACATGAACATTTTTTTACGTTTGCGCGCTTAAAAACTCTCTAAAAAAAATCTGGACCATATTTTTAAGATATTATGCCACTAATCAAATGTAATTAAAGGTTCTTTGGGCGTTTCTTGGATGCGGGTAGCCCAAAATTTAAACTTAGCCAAATAAGCTTAAAAAAAGATGTTAAGAAAATGTTACCAAAAGTGGGTAGGATTAATCATAAAAATACCTTATTTGCGCACTTCGAAACTGTCTAAAGACTGGCTTGAACACATCCTGGATATCTTCTTCAACTATTTCAATGTCATTAAAGGTGTTTTCTTCTTTTCCGTGATGCGCCCAACCCAAAATTTCTACCTGGTTTAGTAAGCCCAATCAAAGTTTGATTTAAAAGGTTAAAAAAAAAGGTTCGGATTAAACATGAACATTTTTTTATGTTTGCGCGCTTAAAAACTCTCTAAAAAAAATCTGGACCATATTTTTAAGATATTATGCCACTAATCAAATGTAATTAAAGGTTCTTTGGGCGTTTCTTGGATGCGGGTAGCCCAAAATTTAAACTTAGCGAAATAAGCTTAAAAAAAGATGTTAAGAAAATGTTACCAAAAGTGTGTAGGATTAATCATGAAAATACCTTATTTGCGCAGTTCGAAACTGTCTAAAGACTGGCTTGACCACATCCTGGATATATTCTTCAACTATTTCAATGTCATTAAAGGTGTTTTCTGCTTTTCCGTGATGCGCCCAACCCAAAATTTCTACCTGGTTTAGTAAGCCCAATCAAAGTTTGATTTAATGACATTGAAATAGTTGAAGAACATATCCAGGATGTCGAGATACCCAGGATGGAGAGTTTTTAAGCGCGCAAACATAAAAAAATATTCATGTTTAATCCTTTTAAATCAAACTATACTCCTACGTCAGTTTTTCTTCCGAATAATAAGTCTGCTCTGCATAATGCCGATTTCGTTTTAGGCGCTATCACTGAACTTCTTAAGGTCGGTTCGGTCGTGCAGTGTCCTTGTCCGCCAGTAGTTGTGAATCCACTTTCTGTTTCTATTCAACCTAACGGGAAGAAAAGGCTCATTTTGGACCTAAGACACGTTAACTTTTTTTGTTAAGAAATCTAAGATTAAGTTTGAGGATGCTAAGTCCTTTTTGGAGTGTCTGGTAGCCTCACCTTGCGCATGGGCTTGTTCGTTTGATATTAAGTCGGGCTATCATCATATTGAG